>NC_057814.1:228130173-228340502 GCF_018294505.1 Triticum aestivum | reverse complement strand
CGACTGACCCAAAAGTCGATTCAGTCGACTGAAGTGTAGCTAAATCGGAGCAGCATCGCAAGCAAGAGCAAGAGCGAGAGCAGCAGGGCGAGCAAGAGCAATAGCAAGAGCAGACCAGGCAGGGGACCGAGAGCAAGAGCAGAGCAGCAGCGCGAGCGAGAGCTAAAGCAGCAGCAGCTCCTACTGATGTGGACGTCGCCGCCGAGGGAGTGACGCCGTGGAGGAAGTCGCCGGCGACGCCGCCGTGATGGAGCCGCGCCGTGTTGGCTCGGGACCGAGCGCCGGCAGCACCGTGAAATTGAATCAATAAGAAAATGCGGCGATTAGTGTACGACCTCTTTGGTGGCACCGATTAGGCCGCAGCTTCATCCGAGGAAACGGTGATGATGATGCTCTTCCGGTGGTGCAGGTGAAGACGTTGGTGTGGGAATGGAGGTGGCGCGAAAGACGAGGGGAACGTCGGGGCAGCTCCTTGGAGGTGGAGGACGGGGTGGCTGAATCGGCGGGACGATGAGATCGATGACGGATCCTCATCCGGTACGGTGGATGAGGGGCGTCGAGGTGTTGTTGTGGACGACGTCGTCGGGGAAGAGGCTCCGGCTGGGTGGCGGACGGAGCAGGGTGTGGGGTTTCGTCGCGGGTTTTCGCGGCCTCGGTGTACGAATGGGTGGGCGGATGGGATGGCAGTGGGGAACCATGGCTTAGAGACGCGCTTGTCCAAAATGTGGGGTAAGTTACGAAAGTACCCCCACCGATTTGAGGCGGTTCTTTCAGTTCAGGGGTAGCACGGGCATTTCGCGTGTCGGGATTTCACAGGAGGTAGGAGTTTTCGCGCGCGTTGTAGTTTCGAAATAGCAAGGCGCGGGTTGAGATGGAGGGAGTTGTCGGAGCACAACGAGACAAAGATATATCTTAAATATTTCGGGCTAACAAGGCGTGGGCATAACATAAGCAGACACGAAAGAGTGCGGCCTCTCTTGCGGAGCCGTATAGTCCTCGAGGTCATCTGCTCGGTTGATGATGGTGATGCAGTTGTCATGGCTGCCGGCGGCGGGGAAGAAGATCTTAGGAAGTGAAAGACAGTCTGGAGGCCGGATCCCTGATGTGCTAGACCCTTCTGTCATTGGAGCAGCTGAGCTGGGGTGGACTACGGCGTAGAAGGAGCAGGACAAACCACACAAGGTTTTCTTTGACAACTATCTGTAGGAGAAGTAATTCTGTAAGGGCTCGTTTGAATTGGAGGATTCTAACAACGTGGGAATAGGAAATACACAGTAATAGGATAGGAATGCACGTGCAAAACAGAGAAATTAAAAACACAAGATTTCTGCCAATCTGGATGTTTGGTTCACAAGAATTGGAAGATCACACGATGCAAAGAAGCATGGGGAGATTAAGTCAAACCACAAAAAATGTACGGTTATAATGCTAATATGCTACTATCTCTTAGTCTTGTGCTTCATGAATAGGAATTTGAAAAGGAGGACAAGTGGATATTAAAATTCCTACGATTTTTGTTTCAAGGAGACACTAAAGGAACAAATCCTACAGTTATCCTTTGCTCCATTCCTTTGAACCAAATGCATGAATAGTAGTAGCATAGGAAACTTCCCAATTCCTCTGTTTTCCCTTCAGTTTTCCTTTCAAGCACTCGCGATTCTAGTAGGTAGGCATGAGCAGGGAAAAGCCTACACTCAAAAAATGTTTCTGTGCTACTTCTACTACCTTGGACCCAGGCCACTGCCCTACTAGCTCAACTCCCAGGCTCATCTACAAATGCACAGCTCAAACACGCAGAGATAAATAATGATGGCATTCAAGAGAGTCCATCACGGATAGCTAAGTTGCCTGGTACCGCACTGCTTGTCATATAGTAGGAGAAACTAATTGTATTTCACGTTACTACGTGTGCTTAGTGGACTATATATATAACATGTAGAGTAAAAAAGCGATGCAACAAGTGTACAACCTCTTTGGCAAAGCCATGTCGATCTCAGCGTGATTGGGTTGGTCGGTGAGGATGCTCTGGCTGATTTGGCTATCGGAGGAGGGGAAGAAGATCTTAGGCATCTGGAGATGGAGCCCGGGGTACTACTCCGCTGTGATGGAGGGTTTCGTCGTTGGAGCAGCTCCGGTGAGTTGTACGACAGCGAGGCTGAAGCAGGACAAGAGAGACAATGTTAACCTGAGTGGAATTCTAATAGCATCTCCAATAGATGACGTAAAATACATAACCACAGTGCTAGATGTAAAATACATCAGCCGCTCATCCTTGAACTTGACTATCGAAACCGAATTTAACTGACGAAACTGAATTTTGTTGTCGAAACTGAATTTTACTGTCAAAACTGAATGCACTAGTAGCAGAAAAGCAGTAGCAGCAGTAGCGCGTGCGAGAGCCGGGGTAGTTGGTCGTGTCGCAGCATGTCGGGTAGCAGTTGCAGGGGCTCGAGGGAGAGCAGGATCTGCTGCTCGTGCAGCAGCAGCGCGCGCAAGAGTAGAGCAGCAGCAGCACACGCAAGAGTAGAGCAGGAGGGCAAGCAAGAGTAAGAGCGAGAGCAGCTGCGCAAGCAAGATCAAGAGCGAGAGCAGCAGCGCGAGCAAGAGCAAGAGCAAGAGCAGACCAGGCAAGTGACCGAGAGCAAGAGCAGAGCAGCAGCGCGAGCGAGAGCTAAAGCAGCACCAGCTCCTACTGTTGTGGACATCCCGCCGAGGGAGCGACGCCATGGAGGAAGTGGCCGACGACGCCGCCGCGGATGGAGCCGTGCCTTGTCGGCTCGGGACCGAGCGCTGGCAGCACCGTGAGATTGAATCAAGAAGAAAATGCGGCGATTAGTGTACAGCCTCTTTGGTGGTGCCGATTAGGCCTCAGCTTCATCCGAGGAAATGGTGATGATGCTGCTCTTCTGGTGGTGTTGGTGAAGACGGCGGTGTGGGAATGGAGGTGGCACAAAAGATGAGGAAAGTTAGGGCAGCTCCTTGAAGGTGGAGGACGGGGTGGGTGAACCGGCGGGACGACGAGATCGACGATAGATCCTCACCCGGTACGGTGGCTGAGGGACATCGAGGTGTTGCTGTGGATGACGTCGTCGGGGAAGAGGCTCCGGCTGGGTGGAGGGAGGAGGAGGGTGTGGGGCTTCGCGGGTTTTTGTGGCCTCGGTGTACGAATGAGTGGGAAGATGGGATGGGAGGGGGAACCATCGCTTAGGGACGCGCTTCTCCGAAATGTGGGGTAAGTTACGAGAGTACCCCCACCGATTTGAGCTAGGCGGTTCTTTCGGTTCAGGGGTATCACGGGCATTTCGCGTGACTGGATTGTCGGTGTCAAAACCGGCGGATCTCGGGTAGGGGGTCCCGAACTGTGCGTCTAGGGTCGATGGTTACAGGAGACAGGGGACACGATGTTTACCCAGGTTCGGGCCCTCTCTATGGAGGTAATACCCTACTTCCTGCTTGATTGATCTTGATGAATATGAGTGTTACAAGAGTTGATCTACCACGAGATCGTAATGGCTAAACCCTAGAAGTCTAGCCTATATGACTATGGTAATGAGTCCATCTTTTCCGGACTACACCCTCCGGTTTATATAGACACCGGGGGTATCTAGGGTTACATAGAGTCGGTTACATAGGAAGGAATCTTCATAGTTGATCGCCAAGCTTGCCTTCCACTCCAAGGAGAGTCCAATCCGGACACGGGTAGAGTCTTCAGCCTTCATGTCTTCAAAGCCCACTAGTCCGGCCCATTGATAACAGGCCGGACGCCCGAGGACCCCTTAGTCCAGGACTCCCTCAGTAGCCCCTGAACCTGGCTTCAATGACGAGGAGTCCGGCGCGCAGATTGTCTTCGGCATTGCAAGGCGGGTTCCCCTTTCCGAACTCCAAGATAGTCTTCAGATGTAATGATTGTATCCGGACCTGTATACACAATTGCAGAGGATATAATATTTCACAAGTCCAATCCGCTGACAACTTTTTGGTTATATTACATCACGCCTGCTCGGTCATTATTTTTCAACCGTTAGCTAGCCCGTCGCCCCACATCTCGAGACGTGGTTTTATTGGCATGCCTTACCCAAGCGGAGATCGTGTCTTCCCTTTTTTTAAGGGATTCTTATCAGCCCGGACGTGGGTAACCCAACCGTCGCGTGGGCACAACTCCTTGGGAATAAGTAAGTTTTGAGGCCCAGGAGGAGACGTTCGATATTCGTGGCCTTTATATAGGGGTACAGACCCGTCTTTTTCTTTCATGCTTGCTTCCTCCTCAACACTAGCTATCTCGAGGTCCAACACCCGGGTTTCAATCGCCACAAACTCCAATCATGTCCCGATCCAGCCGTCAAAGCCGGTGGGTAGCCTCTTCTATCACGGAGGGAGATATTGCAAAGCTTCGGGCGGCGAGGTATCTGACCGCAGAAATCCATCATCGGCTTCCTGCCGAGGGGCAGGTTATTCCCACCCCAGATCCGGTGGGAGGGTCGTGTTAGTGTCCCACTTCCTGCGCGGGTTAGGGTTTGCACTTAACCCCTTCGTCCGAGGGCTCATGTTCTATTACGGGCTAGATTTTCACGATTTGGCCCCAGACTCTATTCTTCTTATCTCGGCGTTTATCGTCACGTGCGAAGCCTTCCTCCGAACTCCTCCGCACTTCGGCTTGTGGCTCAAGACCTTCGATGTGAAGCCGCAAGTGATAGCGGGGGAGCAACCTGAATGCGGTGGTGCTATAGTGAGCAAGCTTGCCAGTGCTGTTTGGCTGAAAGGATCCTTCGCCAAATCTTCTGATTTATGGCAGCAGGGGTGGTTCTATATCACCGAGCCCTGCGGCTCCAAGTGGGCAGCTGTGCCTGCATTCTGATCCAGCCCCCCAATTCAGCTTGCATCGTGGATCAATAAGGGGTTGGACTGGGGATCAACGGACGAGGTGCGAACTCTGCAAAGTCGCATCCGAAGCCTCATTGAGAGAGACATCAATATCGTCATCGTTTTTCAAGTGATGCTAGTCCGTCAGATCCTGCCGTGCCAGCGACGGCCTCTCTGCCTGTGGGAGTTCAATCCAGAAGGGCCACGGACTCTTCAGCACTTCTTCGGCACTACGCATGAAGGAATGTGGAGATTATTATTCGGGAAACGAAGGCAATGGTCGGACACCACCGAAGATGTCGGCCTAGACTGTAATCATTCGGATATCCCGGTAAGTTCCCATTTGCCGAATACCTCATAATCAGATACCCAGTTGCAAAATATTGACCGAATCATCCTTTTTCAGGGCTGGATAAAGAAGGTGGAACGGATTAGGTGCCCGGCTCCCCTTCCCGAAGACTCAGCTAATCCCGTGCTAACAAGGATGCTGGCCTCAGCACCATATCAGGCGCCGGCAAGGGAAGGCAAAGAGGACAGCGAAAAGAGCCGGGATGACCTTTGCTCCGGAAGTAAGTCGGATATTGAGTCCAGAGAAATCAACCTTTCCTCGCCTGAAGATAGAGGCAAAAGAGGAGTCAGCATCCCTTCTCCGAGTAGGAGGAAAAGGGCCGCCTCCGAAAATTGGGAGGGGCGATCCCCCAAAAGGGGCAAGATGCCACCGTTGAGGGGCTTGGGTTTGGAAAGCGACGCCGTTGAACAGCTCCGACAAGGGGACAAGCCCTCGGCCAAACCGTAAGTGAACCCGTAATACTTTGATAGCGTCCCGCTCCTTTACCGTTACCAAAGATATACGCAACGCGTCCGTGCATTTTTACAGGTCGACGCAGAGTGTTTCTGGGCAATCCTCTTCTTCGGGAGGTCTCCTCCCAGAGATGATGCAGAGCGAGACGCCTCCCCAACCTCCTCACCAAATAAGGCAGACGACTCTGATGTGTCATCGCCGAGGGTTCTTCTTGATCAACAAGTTACGTAGAGGATAAAAGAGGCAGTACCCGAAGGTGGACCTCTGACCGTCTGAGATTCTGGAGCGGATAATAAAGGCCCCGGACTGTCTGGCTCGCAGCCGACGGTGATTCTGGAGATGGGTGGACAGATTCCTTCAAAGGACGGTGGTGCTCCTAGAGCGGCTTCCGGGGACCCGGAGGCTCCGGATATATTGCGGGACATGTTGCAAAAAGCATCTGTCTCAGAAGAGCAGCGTACCTTGATGGGTACAGTGGTTGAGAAGATTTTGTCCGCGAAGAGCGGATTGAATGAAGCTTTCGTGAGCCTACTAAAAGGCTTTGAGGTTTGTGATATAATATTTTCAGCTATGTTTTATTTGCAAAGATGCACCTGTGTATAGGTAGTAGCCCCTGAGACTCGGGTTGGCTTCCACTGGGAAGCGAATCGGAGGATCAAAAATTTATTCAAGGACTTAATCTGATGAACTTGAACACAGGCTGCTTCCCCCGTGGCTACTTCCCGGACAATGGATATTGCCGAACTCCAGCGGAAGCTTGACGTAGCAGGGGATGACCTTGCGTTAATCAACATGCGTCTTGACGAGTCGCAAGGTATGTATTTGGGGCAATCCCCATACCTTTTTGCGGTATAAGCATGATGCTAAGATTTATATATGCGTGGCTGCAGATGGTGCCGCCGCCATTGAAGTACTTCGAGCGGAGCTGGCCCGAGCCAAGGAGCAGGCCCGATGTAGCAATGCAGCTGCCGAAAAGGCATCAGCTGAGTTAAAAGCCGAACAAGCTGCACGGCGCCCGGACGAGGAGAAGATATCCACGATGGCGCTTGAACTGGAAAACGAAGAGGCGAGAGAGGCGCGGTCGGAATCCAGAGCAGCCCGTGAGGACATCCGGCAAGCTGGGGAGATTGCGGCTGGGAAACCCTTTCTGCTACAGACTAAGTTCGGCGATCCGAACTATGCTCAGCTTGACCGAGTGTGGAGTTCTTCGGACGAGTTTTAGACTTGCCGAAGAGTTCTTCTGATGCGGCGCAGTATTATCAAGCGCGAGAGGGGTACGCAACGAAGAAGCTTTTATGGTCATAGTTTGGCGCATCAAAGCGCCCTCTGTTGCTGAATGAGCAGATGTTTCAATGGGCCGAGCTTCATAGGATATCCAGCGCTGCCATGTAGAACGTCATAATTCGGTTGTGGCCAACCGAGCCTGTTCCGAATAGCTACTTCGGTTTAGTGCAAAGGCTTGTTGACGCGGTGCCGCGTATCGACGCTGTGAAGCGATCGGCGTGTATTGAGGGTGCACGGATGGCTTTTGCCCGAGTCAAGACATTCTGGGGGAAAATGAAGGCCATCGATGTTGCGGCGAAGAGTCCACCCAAGGGCAAGGACCGTCCTGAACCAGAGCATTATTTTGAAGACGTCCTGGAGGCTGCCCGCTTGATAGAGGGTCTGTGCTCGGAAAACATAATGTTCGAGTGAGGTGTAGGAGAATTGTAAAAGACCATTTTATAGTTGATCTATTTTATGTTTTCCTTGAAAGCTTGAATTCCTCCTGTGCGGCCGTTTTAATATAATCTAAAAGTTTTCCAGTCGTCGGCTTCAGCCCCCTCGTAGGAAGTACGGGGGTGTTCGGAAAAGCATTTAATCACTCTTTATCCAACGTCTTGGTCCATGAAGGAGGTGATAATGCAGCGAACCAGGCAATCGGACTATACGGCGTTAACACTTTCACTTAGCCATAGGAGTTTTATGGTGGGGCTACGACATAGCCCCTGGTATGTATGCGGCATATGGTGCCTTACATATTTGATCTGAAAAAGATCCCTCGTGTGACACGGAGAATCGCTAAAAATTCCAATAAGTCGTCAAGTGGTTGACCAGCTCTCGCCGCATCATGACAGTCAGTTTTCGGCTTTCTCTACTGAGGTGCTCATCCTGTTTAGACCATGGCAAAATCGCAGTAGTTCTCCCTTTACTACCCTAGCCGATAGAGAGGAACGTAGGGTAGCAAGCGCAGGAGCTGGGCAACCTAACTATTGACCCAAGACAATGATTCGGAGCTGATGCATATAAGGCCAAACTTGCGACACCGAAGTACGCTGTAGAGCTGTTCGGGCTTTTGCTGGCAACTCATTTGTTCCCCTACCGATCCCCTGGCAGGTTATGCCAAGGTATATCTGTAAGACAACCATGGGAGCCGTATTCAGCGGCGAAACAACACGAATGATTAATTCGGATATTGTTTACTGGGAGTTGAGCGATATGACAATGATTACTTATTATGTATATAAAAGCCATCCTCCCGGCTATTTGACATGCTCGGGGTCGGAGGCGGAGGAACATGCATAGTATAGGCTCATAATAGAGAGTGCGGTCTACAAAAAGTAATTTTGGACCTCCTGTCGCACGTCTGCGCCGCCAGTCCTCGGCGGGGGGAATCCTTGATGGAAATAGCCCCTTAGGTGAGTGTACGGATCCGGACTCCGATAGCGCCAGATTCCAATGTTTGTCCGGTTCGTCACCTGTTTTTAAGGGATAGTGAAGGAAGAAATAAAAAGAAAATGGATAAAAAATGTTACGGGGGTGCTTGCAGGCTTGTCCGTAGTGTGCTTTTGCCAATGACCATGGTATCTTGAGTGCGTAGTGATATATGCGCGGCACAAATTTTGCAGGTGTACGAGGTGGGCGGCGGAAGCCGGACTGCTATTTTCGCTCCGGGAGTAGTTGATCCTCGGGTGGAAATTGCTTCTGGCCCCGGTATTTCGTTGGTGAACCTCTCCATCGTCCCTATCGCCTGGCAGCTTCTTCCCCTTGTGTTCGGCGTTGAGCTTGCCGGCCTGTTTAAAGACCCAGCAGTTTCTGTTAGTATGATTAGCTGGTTTATCGGGGTGGCCATGAATCTGGCAGGGTCGGTCCAATATCATGTCTAGGTTGGATGGTTCATCTCAGTTTGCCTTGAATGGCTTCTTCCGTTGACCGGGTTTGGGGTTGCTGAATCCGGCGTTGACCGCTGTGTCGCGTGATCTTTCATTATCATTGCGACTGTTGTGTTTGCTTCGTCGTGGCTTGCCGTTGTCGTCTTGGATTTCAGAAGTGCCCGGGTCGCTGGCGATGTTGCTTCTACGAGCGAGCCAGCTATCTTCTCCCGCGCAAAAGCTGGTCATTAGAGCAGTAAGGGCTGTCATGGATTTAGGTCCTTCTTGTCCGAGGTGGCGTGCTAGCTATTCGTCCCGGACGCTGCGTCTGAAGGCCGCAAGTGCTTCCGCGTCCGGACAGTTGACGATTTGGTTCTTTTTTGACTAAGAACCAAGTCCAGAGCTTCCTGGCTGACTCTCCGGGCTGCTGGACAATGTGGCTTAGGTCATCGCCATCTGGTGGCCGGACATATGTTCCTTGGAAGTTGTCAAGGAAGCCTTCTTCCAAGTCTTCCCAGCTGCCTATGGAATTTTGAGGCAGGCTGTTTAGCCAGTGCCGAGCGGGCCCTTTTAGCTTTAGTGGGAGGTATTTGATGGCGTGGAGGTCGTCTCCACGCGCCATATGGATGTGGAGGATAAAATCTTCTATCCATACCGCGGGATCGGTTGTTCCGTCGTATGACTCAATATTGACGGGTTTGAATCCGTCGGTGAATTTATGATCCATTACTTCATCAGTGAAGCACAGAGGGTGTGCGGCGCCTCTATGTTGGGCCACACCGCGACATAACTCCGAAGGAGCCCATTTGCGGTTTTCGTCTCGGGCGTGGCTAGGTTTGTTACGTCCGAATAGGTAGCCTTTGTCGCGTGTCAAGGCATGCCCTTGCGATCCATAGATCGATCTTGCGTGTCTTGCTCTACTATCCGAGTCCCGTCGGAGGTCGTCAGTACAGCCGTGAGCTGTGTTATTCTTGTCATTGCGGTGAGGTGGGGCGGTCTGGTATTCGGCTTGAGTTGCCTCTTTATCCAGATAGAGTTGTCGACGACCTGCCGCATTGTGTGATGATGGTACGGGCCCCAACGCCTCGTCATCAGACTGAGGTAGCGATATATGCTTCGGGTAGCTTTTGACTGGGCCACTAAGGCCATGTTCTTCAGCGGCCAGGACTTCGGTCCATCTGTCATTGAGTAGGTCTTAGTCAGCTTGAAGCTGCTGCTGCTTATTTTTCAGGCTCCTCGCAGTAGCTATTAGCCTACGCTTGAAGCGCTCCTGCTCGAGGGGTTCTTTGGGTACGATGAAGTCTTCGTCGCCGAGGCTTACCTCGTCTTCGGAGGGCGGAAGGTAGTTGCCGTCCTCCGAATTGTCACTGGGCAGGGCCTGTTCATCGGGGCTGGCTTGCCCGTTTTCTTGTTCCACCTGTTCAGATCTTGCTCCAACAGGGTCTTCATTGTTTTTGGCGTCGTCCGGAGTACTATTTTCTCTGGTGCCAGCGTTGCTGCGATGTGACTTAGAGCGGTGTTTAGGGTGCCGGTACTTTAGACTATGTCTCAGGAGATTTATTCTCGACTGGATCTTCTCTGTCATCATCGATAGCTTTTTTAGGTGTATCAACCATGCACACGTCGTACGAAGAGGCGGCCATTCCATGTCCCGTGAATGGTGGGTCTTGGCCTTGCTCCTTATCGGCATCCTCGTCTACACCGTCGATGTCTTTGGAACCATAATCAAGCGTGTCGGTTAAGTCCTCGACGGTGGCTATGAAGTGGGTGGCGGGTGGGAAGCACAATTCCCCATCGCCAGCCTCTAGCTCGAACCGAACACAGTTCGGCTGTGAGTCCTTCTCCAAGGACAAATTCTTTAAAGAGTCTAGCACGTCACCCAAAGGTGAGTGCTGGAAGATGACTGCGGCGCTGAATTCGAAAATCGGTAACCGATCCAGCTCAGTGTCCGCAGGCGTACATGGTCCGGAACTTATAGCCGGAGACGAGTCCGGAGTTCCGTTGACGCAAATGTTGCAGGGTGTCGAGTCTGTGTGCGGCTCCAACGCCGCGGACTCTATGGCTTTGGATGGCACGATCTGCTCCGGTTCTAAGGCTGTTGCAGCAACAGGAACCATCTCCTGGATGTGATCCGATGACAGATTTAGGCCATGTTCATCGGAGCGAGGGGGAGCGATCGTCGCGGTCTCAAATCCGTCGAAGATCAGGTCTCCGCGGACGTCCGCGACGTAGTTCAAGCTTCCGAATCTGACCTGATGGCCAGGGGCGTAGCTATCGATCTGCTCTAGATGTCCAGGCGAGTTGGCCCGCAGTACGAAGCCGTCGAGCACGAAGATCTGTCTAGGGAGGAAGGTCTCTCCTTGGACGGCGTCGCGATCGACGATTGAAGGGGCCATCGAACCTTTCGTCGACGGCACAGTGGAACTCTCAATGAAAGCACCAATGTCGGTGTCAAAACCGGCGGATCTCGGGTAGGGGGTCCCGAACTGTGCGTCTAGGATCAATGGTTACAGGAGACAGGGGACATGATATTTACCCATGTTCGGGCCCTCTCTATGGAGGTAATACCCTACTTCCTGCTTGATTGATCTTGATGAATATGAGTGTTACAAGAGTTGATCCACCACGAGATCGAAATGGCTAAACCCTAGAAATGTAGCCTATATGACTATGGTAATGAGTCCATCCTTTCCGGACTACACCCTCCGGTTTATATAGACACCGGGGGGATCTAGGGTTACATAGAGTCGGTTACATAGGAAGGAATCTTCATAGTTGATCACCAAGCTTGCCTTCCACGCCAAGGAGAGTCCAATCCGGACATGGGTAGAGTCTTCGGCCTTCATGTCTTCAAAGCCCACCAGTCCAGCCCATGGATAACAGGCCGGACGCCCCAGGACCCCTTAGTCCAGGACTCCCTCAGGGATTTCGCAGGAGGTGGGAGTTTTCACGTGCCTTGTAATTTTGGGATATCAAGGCGCGGGTTGAGATGGAGGGAGTTTTTGGAGCACAAGGAGACAAAGATATATCTCAAATATTTCGAGGTAACAAGGCGCGGGTTGAAATTTCCGAACAAGCCTAACGTGTATTGTACCAAATCAATTCGCACTTCCGTCGACGGAAAAAAAAACAAATCAATTCGCACCACACAAGAGAGTCTAGTCACGTGTACTGTACCAAATCAATTCGCACGACAAATGCCATTCAAAACACTGAATTCATGTTATGTTCAATTAAAATATTTCGCTACCTGTATAATGCATGCAACCTGCTACTCAATTGAACGTTTTAGTGCATTTCAAACGTATATGCTACCGCTTCAATATGAACTAAATTTGAATTTGTTTCTCTATTTGAATAAGATCTACAATCATGATTGTTGTGAAGTCAAACTATTTGAATTTGTTTCTCTATTTTAATAAGATCTACAATCATCATTATTCTCAAGTTAAACCATCATTTGTGTATTATCTTCACAGCACACCACATGATTACTGTCGAGTTAGATATGAACTATGTGTACTATATGAACTCAAACTCGATTTTTTGAATCCACTTTATGTTGATTTCAAATCACAGTACATTTCAAGCTCTAGCTAGATCTTCATAATCTAAACCATGTCTCATATGTATAATGTGTTTATCACATAATTTATGGTGCCCCGCCCCCTACGCGTACAAGTATTTAGATGTGAGTTGCAAACGCCACACATTACCACAAATTCAAATAAAATGTGAGATTGTTCGATATATAGTATGGTTTAGATTGTTCGATATTTAGTTGTGAGCTGCAAACGCCACACATTATCACAAATTCAAATAAAATGTGAGATTGTTCGATGGATAGTATGGTTTAGATTGTTTGATATTTAGCTGTGAGTTGCAAACACCATGCATTATCACATTATGGTATAACATGTCCAAAACCACAGCACACGTATCACCGCTATATTCATGCATGCATATGTTTATAACACTATGATCTTCTATTCAAATATATGAATCCACTTTCATATCAAATTATGATCTTTGTTAGTCTCTTACACCCACACAATCCTCTAACCTTTGTAGCTAGCACTAACTTTCTCTCGTTCATGCACACGCCTCCCCGCCCTCCCCCTCCCTCAGCATTCTATCCATCGCATACATTCATTTTTTCTTTAGTTCGTTCTCCCACAGTCTCCACAACTCCTTTCCGACACACACCGACCGATAAACCTCTCCAGCAACGGTTGCCTACAACATACACAGGCACCTTCCATCTCCTCCTTTCTGTGTCCATGCCTCGTGTCTCTCATACGGTCCCACACATGTGCAAACTCTCGCCCCTCTTTTCATCGTTCTCACAATCGCACACTCCTCCCCCTATCTAGCTAGTAGCTAGGCCTCTCGCACCACCTCCTAGCTCCATTCTCTCTGTCTATCCGTCTCGTTGGGCCTTATTTGCCTCTAACAAATGGATGTACACCGACCGATCTCCCGTTATACATATAGCTAGCTAGGTCGTTATAATTCATTTTCCCCATACGTCGATCGATCTACCTCATTAGTTATGTCTCTCCCTTCCTCCGAAAACAACAATTGATCTACCGATCTAGTTAGGTTTGCTTACCAAACACATGGTCCCCTTCATCATCCATGCATGTGTCCCGACACATCTATCATGCACACGCACACACAGAAACACATCCCCACTCTTTTTGATAATATTGCAGTTCTACCCTCAGTTTGTCTAGTAGGCCTGTCCCACCATCTTCGAGAAGCAACTCCATCACCCATCCAGCACTCTACCCCTCTCCCTCCCTCTCTCTCTCTCTCTCTCTCTCTCTCTCTCTCTGTCCCAACCTATTTCCCGTCCTTCAATTATGTATGGATGTCAACCGATCTCCCTCAAGACATAGCTGGGTCTCTCCTTCTCCACACATATACGAGTCATTCTACCTATCTAGTTAGGTCTCTGCCTCCCCCCTCCCCCCCACACACACCGATACATCGAGCGCTCTAGTCATGTCTCCCTGCCACACACAAACTTGCCATGTGCCCTCTGACGTTCCAGTAGGTCAGTCGCCCTATATCTTTGACTTGCACACACACACACACACAATTTCGATGGCTCTCTTCATCGATCTCACACCCACCCACTTGATCCTCTCTTTGACTCTATTGATATCTATGACCCCTCCCTCTCTTCTCGTGGACCGCCCCCTCTATATATGATATAGATAGGCCTCTATTTTTGCATGTGTCAATTTTTTTTTGAGATATCATCGACACATATTCCCACAAATACATTCACAAAATCACCCTCCCCCAAAAAAACACTCACGAACGCACACGCCATCTGTCTAGGTTTGTATCTCTCTCAGACACACCCACGTAGGTGGGGGACGTGCACGAAGAGAAGAGGTGCACGTACTCTCGTCTCTTTCCCAACCGCACCTGCGCGGGTACACGGTGGAGCTCATTCCTATACGAAAAGGCAGCCCACGTGGTAATTTGACACGTGTACTGGTTGTCCACTTGATGGAGGATCGTGTACCACGGGTGAACAAACAAATTGCGACTTGACACGTTATGTTAAAAAAGAGGCAAACCATGTGGGGCCTACCTTAGAGGCAAGGCTCTATACACTGGAGATGCTCCATACGTATTACTTTTGATGTGTCCCATCAACTCACAGAACGAGGAGAAGCTTGCTTAGTACGCCGTCTCCCCGGCCCACGGGCGCGGTGGCTTGCAGGACGAGGTGAAGCTTGCTTACTACGCTTACGCCTGCTTGTTGGGGAATGTAGTATTTCAAAAATAAATTCCTATGATCACGCAAGATCTATCTAGGAGAAGCATAGCAACGAGCAGGGAGAGTGTGTCCATATACCCTCCTAGACCGAAAGCGGAAGCGTTTAGTAACGCGGTTGATGTAGTCGAACATCTTCGTGATCCAACCGATCCAAGTACCGAACGCACGGCACCTCCGCGATTTGCACACGTTCAACTAGGTGATGTCCCTCGAACTCTTGATCCAGTTGAGGTCGAGGGAGAGTTTTGTCAGCATGACGGCCTGGTGACAGTGATGATGAAGTTACCAGCGCAGGGCTTCGCCTAAGCACTACGACGATATGACCGAGGTGTTGAACCATGGAGGGCGCACCGCACACGGCTAAGAGATTGTCTGTTGTGTCTTTTGGGGTGCCCCTTGCCCCCGTATATAAAGGAGGGAAGGAGGAGGCCGGCCAACAAGGGGCGCGCCAGGGAGAGGGGAGTCCTACTAGGATTCCAATCCTAGTAGGATTCGGCCCCACCCTTTTTTCCTTCTATCGGAGGGGGAAAATGGGAAGGAGAGGGAGTAGGAGAAGGAAAGGGGGGTGGCGCCCCCTCCCCAAGTTCAATTCGGCCTCCTCCCTTGTGGGGGTGCAACAGCCCCTTGTGGACAGGTTAGCCTCCCTCCTATGGCCCATAAGGCCCATATCTTTCCCCGGGGGGTTCCGGTAACCTCCCGGTACTCCGGAAAAATGCCCGAATCACTCGGAACCATTCTGATGTCCAAATGCAACCTTCCAATATATGAATCTTTACCTCTCGACCATTTAGAGACTCTTCGTCATGTCCGTTATCTCATCCGAGACTCCGAACAAACTTCGGTACATCAAATCACATAACTCATAATACAAATCGTCATCGAACGTTAAGCGTGCGGGCCCTACGGGTTCGAGAACTATGTAGACATGACCGAGACACATCTCCGGTCAATAACCAATACCGGAACCTGGATGCTCAAATTGGCTCCTACATATTCTACGAAGATCTTTATCGGTCAAACTGCATAAGAACATACGTTGTTCCCTTTGTCATCGGTATGTTACTTGCCCGAGATTCGATCGTCGGTATCACCATAGCTAGTTCAATCTCGTTACCGGCAAGTCTCTTTACTCGTTTCGTAATGCATCATCCCGCAACTAACTCATTAGTCACATTGCTTGCAAGGCTTATATTGATGTGCATTACCGAGAGGGCCCAGAGATACCTCTCCGATACACGGAGTGACAAATCCTAATCTCGATCTATGCCAACCCGACAAACACCTTTGGAGACACCTGTAGAGCATCTTTATAATCACCCAGTTACGTTGTGAGGTTTGATAGCACACAAGGTGTTGAGGTTTGATAGCACACACAGTAGTCCCCAAAGCTGATCGGGCTTCGAGGTGGAGTTGGGTTCGAGAAGCTCGAACAGCTTCCCGTCGTGACAAGCCGGCAGCTGGGAGCCGGCCTTGGTCAGGCACGTCGCCTGAGCCGAAATCTTCTGGAGTCGGAGGGCGGGAACCCGCTGGCATGCGCGCCGGGCCGCGGGCCGGCCGCGGGCCGACGGCGCGCCACGTAGCCGGAAAGCCTGCCAGCCCACGCGCGAGACGGGACATTGCCGCAGAGAGGGGGCCCGCCACGTCCGCGCCCCTGCCCAGGCGCGGATCTTTTGTATCCCGGAACCGCCCGCACGTTCCGTGCAGCAGTTTCGGCTCGCACTTATGCGTAATAAACGCGAGACGTGGGGGGAACGGGCGCAGTTAATCCCACGTCTCCCCCCCACGTCCGGCCTCTTCGGCCGCGTGAGGCTATAAGTAGGGGGAGGTGGAGGGCGGCAGACCCTCGCACGCTCCTCGTACTCCCTTCGTCTTCTCGCCTTGCTCGTTCTCGCAACAGCGCCTCGCCGCCGCGCTCTTCCTCCGCACGCTCCTCCGCCGCCGTGCTAGCTTCCGCCATGCCTCCCCACGTAGAGCAGCGTGGCGGGGATTGGGATGGCTCCATCGTCCACAACGACCACATCGACTTCCTCCGCGACACGCGGCGTCTGCCCAGTGCGGACAAAGTGGAGGTCCGCCTCGCGCCGGAGAAAGAAATCAGGCCGGCGCCGCGGGATGGCGAGCGGGTGGTCTTCCGCTCGCACTTCCTGCGCGGCTTCGGCTTGCCAGTGAGCGCCTTCTTCCGCACCTGGCTGGACTTCTATCAGCTCCAGCCGCACCACCTCACCCCCAACGCGGTGGTGCTGCTGTCGGCCTTCGTCACTCTGTGCGAGGGCTATCTCGGCGTCCTCCCCACCCTGGAGCTCTGGGGGAGTTCTTCCAGTCGAAGCTGGGTACGCGCAGCCAGGGCGTGCCGGCCCACACTGGCGCCTTCATCGCGTCGCGGAGATCGGGCGCCGACAACCCCTTCCCCGTCATCACGCTGATCCAATCGGTGAAGAAGTGGCAGAAATCATACTTCTACGTGCGGAACATCGCTCCACGGGGCGACTACGTCAACCTGCCGGCTTACGTAGCCGGCCCGCCGGCGGGGAGGCTGCCCCAGTGGTCCTTCCGGGCGGTGACGCTGTCGCAGGGAGGAAACGCCGCCATCGCCCGCCTGCGGGTGATGGTCCAGACGGAGGGCCTGACGGGGCCCGACCTCCTGGCCGCGTTCGTCATGCGCCGGGTCCTCCCGCTCCAGAGCCGGCCTCATCTGATCTGTCAGATGAGCGGCCAGCTCGACCCGAGCCGGATGTGCACCAAGGAGATGCCGCAGGCCGACGCGGCCGACATGGTGAACTACCTCGCCAACTGCCAGCTTCCCGACAACTGGCAGTTCGGCAAGGAGCCATACAGCCGCGCCAATCCTCCGCCTACGGTACGCTCCCCTTCTCTTTTTCTCTCTTTCTCTCTCAGCTTTGTCGCCGAGTTCCTCCGGGCTGACTCTAACTCAGTCGGCTCGCTCTTTTGACAGAATCCTCTACTTCGGCCGGCCAGCGGGGCGGACGTGGAGCGCCGTTTCGTCCCCGACCGGACCGAGCACGACCAGGAGGACCCCGATCTGGGGACGGTCCATATGGAGGAAGACGCCGAGCTGGCTGGTGGCCAAGCCGGCGGCGAAGCAGGCGGCGCCGGGCTCTCGGCGACCTTCGATGATTGGCCGGACGAGGACGAAGCCGAAGTCGTCCCGCCCCGCCAGCCGGCCTCCGGACGCGGCGCGGGCTCCTCCGGCGCGCAGCCTGCTCGGGGTAGAGGCCAGAAACGTCGCGCCACCCAGGGCATGTTCGGTAGCGGGACGAAGAAGCCAAGGGGTGGGGCGGCGGCCACCAGGCGGGAAGAAGCGGCCGCGAAGGCGGCTCGCTTCCGCAAAGTGGTGAAGCAGCCGCAGGCTGTGTCAGCGTAAGCTTTCTTTCTTTCTGTGTATTCTCTTTCTTTCTTTTCTTGGGTGGTCTTCTGAACCTTTGTCTTCTTTTCTTTGATCAGAGCTCCACTGTCACTCGAGCGGGCGGCCGCCGGCTCCGTCATCGAGTCGCCAGGGGGCTCTGGGAGCACCACCCGCTGCATAGATCCCCGCGCCGCCCTCCTGGAGGCGACGGAAAGGAACGCGCGGGAGGTGCGGGAGGAGCAGGAAGCGCGGGAGGCGGAGGCACGGAAGGCAGCCGCCGCCCAGGCAGCTCGGGACGAGGAGGCGGCGAAGGCGCTCGCCGAGGCTGCAGCCAAGGCCCAGGCAGAGGCCGAGGCCGAAGCGGTGGCAGGGGAGGCCTTGATGGTCACCCCCCTGCGCGCCATGGCGCCCGGGGACGCGGATCCCTCGCCAGGGGGAGCCAGCGGTTCCCAGCCGGGTCTGGGCGGGAGCGGTGACGACGTCATCTTCGTGAGGGAGGCGCCGGGGCCGACTCCTCCGACTAGGGCGGCCCAAGGCGGTCAGACCAAGCCTGCGCCCGCACAGCCGGCGGAAGGCGAGCCGGCCGCGGGAGCTGCGGTGGCGGTCCGGGTTCCGCCAAGCCGGCGCGTAGGGAAGGCCGCGTCGGAGCCGCAGAAAGCGGCGTCGGAGCCACGGCCGGCCGTGGGCTCCAGCTCGTCGGCCCGAGACGCGGAGGCGGCCAGCGCTACCTCCGGGTGGACGCCAGGCGGAGGGACAGCCGTAGTGAACATCGCCGCGCAAGACGTCCGGACCCGGCTCCAGGGCCAAGCCGCGGCGCTGCGGCAGTTCACCGACGAATTCCTCACCATGCGGGCTGCCATCCGGGTTAGTATTCTCATTTTCTTCTTGATTTCTCTCGTGGGGGCGCGTCAGCGCACCCACTGGGTGTAGTCCCCGAGATTCGGGGCGACTGCTGAGCAGTCGGCTCGGATCTTCCTTGATGATTTCTCGTCGTTGCTTTCGTTCTCACGTCGATCTTCTGTTCATCTTGCAGGATTATCACAACCTCCGAGCGGCCGCCTTCAACTACCAGGCTCGGGAGCTGACGCAGAAGACCGCCGATCTCACTGAAAGCCGAGGTACGTGACTTGATCTCTATCTCATGTGGGGGCGCGTCAGCGCACCCACTGGGTGTAGTCCCCGAGATTCGGGCCGACTGCTGAGCAGTCGGCTCGGATCTTCCTTGATGATTTCTCATCGTTCTTCTTCTTCTGTCTCTGCAGCGGCCAACGCCAGTCTGAGGGCACAGCTGGGGGAGTCCCAGACTGCTCTTCGTGCCAAGGACGCGGAGCTCGCCGCCTTGGTGCAGGAGTGTGACCGCCTGGTCAAGCAGCTGGCCGACCAGGAGGAAAGCCACAAGGCGGCACTGAAGGCCGCGCAGGACCGCGAAGCCGCCCTCCAGGCCGAGTTCGAGACGGAGGCTGCCGCCTGGGACGAAGCCAGGCAGACTCTGGTCTCCGGCTATGGCCAGATTGAGGATCTGGTTGACGGTAAGTCGTCTACCCCTTCGTCCTTTCTTGCCATCTGTCATTTTGACTTGTTTTTCTGACTTGGGGTTCTTCTTTTCTTTTCTGCGCAGAGTACTTCCCCGGCTATTCCACTGCCGCCAACCAGGCCATCGAAGCTCGTCGCCAGGAGAAGAGGCGAGCCGGCTTCGAGATTTCGCCGACTGCCGGCCGCTCGCTGGAGGAGCAGCTCCTGGCGATCCAGGCTCGTATCCAGCCGGCTCACAGGCTGCTCCGCCGGCTTCAGCGTGCCGGGTCGCAGGTCTTGGCCGCCCTCTGGCCCGGCCAAGTGATCCCGCGCACTCCCAGCCGGACCGCCGACTGGCTGGAGGTGGCCGTCGGGCGCTTCGAGGCTTGGAAGGCGTCAGCGGCTCGCTCCGACGCCGGGCGGGCGCTGGAGTTCGTCAAGGCCTGGTACCCAGGCCTGAATCTGGACCAGCTGGCCACCTGGCGGCAGCAAGCCGACGTGGAGCTGGAGCCGGCCCGGCCGGCCATCATTCGGCGAGCTTCGGCGATCGCCGACTACACCGACACCAACGTCTTCGCCCCCGAGGTGGACGACAATGGAGTCGCCCAGCCGGAAGATTGGTTTGGACTGGACCCGGCGCACGGCGAGGACTCGGCGGAGGAGATCGACTCCAGCGACGAGGGCGAAGAGGAGGAGGAGGAGGGTGAAGACGTCGAGCCGGCTGGTGGAGCAGCCGGTCAGCCTGACCGCGCCTCCAGCACTACGCTGCGTGCGAGTGCGTCTCCTGTTGCGGGAGGCGGTCAAGCCGGGACCAGCTAGGCGGCCACTCCTTCAGCCGGCGAGCTGCCTTCACCGACCAACTCGGCCTTCGCGCCTTTGTCTTCTTTCTTTTGTTTCCTGTCTTGTTACTTTCGAACAATATTTTTGGTTAAGTCTGCGCAGTTCCACCCACTGGGTGTATTGAAACTCAAGTCTGTTGCCGCCTATCGGGGGCTTTTATGTATATAAGTTATGCAATCGGTCTTTCCTTATACTTTTGCTTTTTGTCCTTCTGCTTTGTTCCTTTGCCGCCCTCCCTTGGTTGCCGTCTCCCTACTCAAACAGTTGCTCTGCAATCTGTAGCCGGGGAGTGCCGGGCCGATTGGGGAGGGGGAAGTACTTTTAGCTCGGTCGGACTTAAGCTAAGTTTTTAGGAATCCGGCCAGCCGGCTGCTGTGACAGCCGGCAGGCATATATGGAGGTCGTCTTTTTGCTATATAGGTTAGTTGTTCCTTAGCCGTTTTCGTGTGGGCGTCCTTTTTGTCTTCTCTCTTGCTAGTCGGACAGTCAGTTATTTGAGCTGCGACTTTCAACAAGAGAGGACTGGGGAGCCGGCGCACTACTTTGCTGACTTCGGGAAGAACTTGTAATATAGCTTAAGGCGGCCAGTCCCCGGGCCGACTAGTCGGACCCGGTGCCGGACAAGAATTCAAAATGTAATAAGACATTCATGGATATGACACTCGTCATCCATATATAAATAAAAGGTAGTCCCCGAGTACTGTTCGGGGGGCCTGTTGGTTTGTAACTTAATACAAAAGGGGTAGCGTGATACATACTGCTTTTCAGCTGTAAAATCGTCTTAGGAGGTTTGCGTTCCATGGTCGCTCCGACTCCTTGCCGGAGTCGTCTCTCTTGCGTGCTCTTGGCTTTTGCGCGTCGATCAAGTAGTAGGAGTCGTTGCCGAGTGCCTTGCTGACGACGAAGGGGCCTTCCCAAGGGGCCGAGAGCTTGTGGTGGCCGGCTGTTCGCTGGATCAGCCGGAGCACAAGGTCGCCCTCTTGGAAGGATCTTGGCTTGACCTTGCGGTTGTAGTAGCGGCGCAGGCCTTGCTGGTAGATGGCGGACCGGCTGAGGGCTAACAGCCGGCCTTCTTCCAGTAGGTCGACGCCGTCTTCTCTTGCTTCTTTGGCTTCTTCCTCCGTGTACATGGTGAGCCGAGGCGAGTCGAACTCGATGTCCGTTGGGATGACAGCCTCGGCACCGTACACAAGGAAGAATGGAGTGAAGCCGGTTGACTTGTTGGGTGTAGTGCGCAGACTCCAGAGGACAGCCGGCAGCTCTTCGAGCCAGCAGCCGGCCGATCGCTCCAGTGGTACAACCAGTCGGGGCTTGATGCCGGAGAGGATAAGTCCATTTGCTCGCTCGACCTGGCCGTTTGACTGCGGGTGGGCAACGGACGCTAAGTCCAGTCGGATGCCCTGTGTCGCGCAGAAACGTGCCAGCGCGCCTTTGGCGAAGTTTGTGCCGTTGTCGGTGATGATGCTGTGCGGCACGCCGTACCGAGTGGTGATGTCGGTGATGAATGTCACGGCAGTCGGCCCGTTCAGCTTCTTAATCGGCTTTGCTTCGATCCACTTTGTGAACTTGTCCACAGCAACGAGTAGATGTGTCAAGCCACCGCGGGCCGTCTTGAAAGGGCCCACCATGTCCAGTCCCCAGACGGCGAAAGGCCAGGTGAGGGGAATGGTCTTGAGGGCAGAAGCCGGGAGGTGTTGTTTGGAACTGAAGACTTGACATCCTCTGCAGGTCTTGACTATTTCTTTAGCATCCTCCAAGGCAGTCGGCCAGAAGAACCCATGGCGGAAAGCCTTGGCCACGAGGGATCTTGAGGCGGCGTGGTGGCCGCATTCGCCTTAGTGGATATCTTTGAGGATTGCCACTCCTTTTTCTGGCTCGACGCAACGCTGGAAGACTCCAGTGACGCTGCGCTTCACAAGCTCCCTGTTGATTATTGTGTATGCTGCGGCTCGTCGTTGCACTAGTCTTGCTGCGATCTCATCAGTCGGCAGCTCTCTGCTGACTAGGAACTTGAGGATGGGCTGGGCCCATGAGGGAGCTGTGACTTCATCTGCTGTTATCATGGCCACCATGACTCGGGTGGGTGGGTTGGGTGTTGCGTTGGGGTCGACCACCACTTCTTGCGTCGTTGCAGTCCCCGGGCCGACTGCTGCAGTCCCCGGGCCGGGCTCTGAGGTCCCTGGGCCGGGTGCGACTACGTCGGTTCCCGGGGCAGTCGTCGAAGTCCCCGTGCCGCCTACGGGATTTCTTGAGCCGGATCCGGCTGTTTCTGGCGTAGGCGGTACGAAGATGGAATCCGACTCTGGAGACGGCTTGATGGACGGCTTGAGGAGGCGCTGGAGGGAGACGCCAGTCGGTATGGCTTGTCGGGTGGAGCCGATCCGTGCTAGGGCATCTGCTTGGTCGTTGTCGGCCCTTGGCACGTGAAGGAACTCGCACCCTTCGAAGTGTCCGCTCATCTACTAGACGAGGAAGCGGTAGCTTGCCATGTTCGCGTCCTTGGCGTCCCAATCGCCAGATGATTGCTGGACCACTAAGTCGGAGTCGCCGTAGCACAGGATCCGGCGTATGCCGAGCTCTTTGGCTAGCCGGAGCCCATGTACGAGCGCCTCGTACTCGGCCACGTTGTTGGAGGCGGCGAAGTGGATCTGCAGCGTGTACTTGAGCTTGTCGCCTTTGGGAGAGGTGAGGACGATGCCGGCTCCCAAGCCGGTGCGCATCTTGGACCCGTCAAAGTGCATCTGCCAATGGGTGGAGTCGGGAGCCGGCGGTAGGTACTGGGTCTCGGCCCAGTCGACGAGGAAATCGGCCAATGCTTGCGACTTGATGGCGGTGCGGGGTTGATAGAAGATCGTGTAGGGCGCCAAGGCAATGGCCCATTTGGCCACCCGGCCGGATGCATCCCGGCTGCCTATGATCTCGGCGAGCGGGGCAGTGCACACGACCGTGATGGGGTGCTCTTGGAAGTAGGGCTTCAATTTCTTGGCAGCGAAGTACACCCCATAGCACATCTTCTGGTAGTGCGGGTAGTTTTGCTTTGAGCTGGATAGTACTTCGCTGAGATAGTAGACCGGCCTCTGGACCAGCTGGGCTCGGCCTTCCTCCGGGCGCTGGACCACAACAACAGTGCTGACGACTCGGCTTGCCGCGGCGATGTAGAGGAGCATGGGCTCCTTCTCAGTTGGCGCAGCCAGGACAGGCGGAGTGGTCAACATTTTCTTCAACTCATGGAAGGCTTGGTCGGCTTGATCATTCCATTCAAAGTGAGTGGACTTCTTCATGAGTCGGTACAGGGGGAGAGCCTTCTCTCCTAGTCGGCTGATAAAACGGTTCAGGGAGGCTAAGCAGCCAGTGAACTTCTGCACATCTTGCAGCTTGGTGGGTATCTCCATCCTCTCGATGGCCTTGATCTTGACAGGGTTGCACTCAATGCCGCGTTCGGAGACCAGGAAGCCGAGCAGTTGGCCGGCTGGCACTCCGAACACGCATTTCTCGGGGTTGAGCTTGATCTGGAATCGGCGCAAGTTGGCAAATGTTTCCTTCAGGTCTTCCAGCAAGGTACCGTGCTTCTCTGTCTTCACCACAATGTCGTCTACGTAGACGTGGGCATTTCTGCCGAGTTGTTTCAAGAGACATTTCTGCATGCAACGCTGAAAAGTGGCACCGGCGTTTCTCAAGCCGAATGTCATTGTCAGGTAGCAGAAAGCTCCAAAGGGTGTGATGAAGGCAGTCTTCAGGCGGTCAGCTGGGTCCAACTTGATCTGATGATACCCTGAGTATGCATCCAAAAAACACAACAGCTCGCATTCGGCTGTAGAGTCTATTACTTGGTCAATCCGTGGCAAAGCAAACGGATCCTTTGGGCAGGCCTTGTTCAGACTTGTGTAGTCTATGCACATGCGCCACTTGTTATTCTTCTTCAAAACCAGAACTGGATTGGCAAGCCATTCTAGAAAGAACACTTCCATGATGAAGCCGGCTGCAAGGAGCCGGGCTATCTCTTCTCCCACGATTCTTCGCTTCTCTTCTGATAGTCGGCGGAGGGGTTGCTTGACCGGCTTCGCATCAGCTCGGACATGTAATTTGTGCTCGGCGAAATCCTTTGGGACACCCGGCATGTCCTTTGGGGACCATGCAAAGATGTCTCGATTCTCACGGAGGAAGTCGGCGAGCTCGCCTTCCTATTTACTGTCCAAGTTTGCCCCAATCACGGCGAACCTCTCCGGGTGCTCCGGGTCTAGAGGTATCTTCTTCGTCTCTTTTGCAGGCTGGAAGGAGCCCTGCGCATCACAGTCCTTGGGGTTGGGGGACAAGGTCGACTGCTTGCCGGCCATGGCCACAACCCGTTCCAGCATCTTCTTCTCTTCCGCCACCACGAGGGACTCGGCCAGCCGGCTGCTGGCCGTGGCACACTCGATGGACTTCTTGTAGTCGCCGGCTACCGTGATGATCCCCTTCGAGCTCGGCATCTTCATCTTCAGGTAGGCATAGTGGGGCACAGCCATGAACTTGGCCAAGGCAGGTCGGCCAAGTAGTGCATGATAGGGGCTCTCCAGGTCCACCACCTCGAACCATATTGCTTCCCGGCGGAAGTGATCTTTGTCTCCGAAGAGAACATCCATTTTGATCTTGCCGATTGGAGAGCAAGATAGGCCGGGTACGATACCATGGAAGACAGTGCGGCTCGGCATGAGCTGCTTTGCTTTGATGTTCAGCTTGTCCATGGTGTCGCGGTACAGTATGTTGATACTGCTTCCGCCGTCTATCAGGACGCGGGAAAATCTGGCAGCTCACCTCTCCGTCGCAAGGGTGACGTCCAAGACCATATCATAGGAGCCAGGCGAAGGCATCACCTCTGGGTGGTCGGCCTGGCTCCAGCTGATGGGCTTTTCCGACCAATGCATGAACTCGGCGGTGCTAGAGGCGACTGCGTTTACTTCTTGGTGTTGCCGGCGTCGGCTGCGCTTGTCGTCGACTTGACTCGTGAAGACGACGTAGGCGTCGTGCGCTTCGGGGAACTCGTCTTGGATGGCGCCGACTGCCGGCCGGGCCGCCGGCTGCTGGGGAGCTGGGGGCGGCGGGCCGGGAGGCGGAGGCGGCACTATCCCTTCGCCCTTGGTGATGCGGGTGAGCCAGTGGCATTTCCGTGTTGTATGGTTGGACGGCTTCGCGCCGCTGTGGAACTTGCAGGGGGCATCGAGTGCTTGTTCGTAGGAGAAGGACGGCTGCCAGGGCGGCCGGCCTGCCTTCTTCTTGGGAGCAGGCCACTCTTCGGGCTGCTCGTCTTCAATGGTGGCCACCTGCCGACTGGAGGAAGTCGGCATGGGGCCCTTGCGCTTGTGGTCGTTCTGGTAGGGGCGCCGGTTTGGGTCGCCAGCCGGCGTCTTGGGAGTCGGAGCGACTACCTTCCCCGAGGCGTCCACTCGGAGCTCGGTCTTCATGGAGGAGTCGGCAGTGGCGTACTTGTCGGCGGTGATCAGCAACTCATCGAGGGTAGCCGGCTCGTCGCAGAGGAGTCGGTGCTTGAGGAGGGTGCCCTCTCGGCACCCAGCAGTGAAGTACTCGATGGCCTGGACCTCATGCACTCCCTCGCAGGAGTTGCGGAGCTCGGCCCATCGCGTGAGGTAGTCGCGGGTCGACTCGTTGGGCCCCTGGACGCAGAGGGAGAGCTGGCGAGGCTTGGGAGGCCGCTTGTAGGTGCTGGTGAAGTTGCGGACGAAAACCTCGGTGAAGTCCAGCCAGCTGTTGATGCTGTGGGGCTTGAGGCTGTTGAGCCATGTGCGCGCCGTGCCCTGCAGCATCAGGGGGACATACTTCACGGCAACGCGCCGGTTGCCGTTGGCGATGCTGACGGCTGTGGAGTAGTCGATGAGCCAATCTTCCGGCTTCACCGAGCCGTTGTACTTGGGCGTGTCTCTGGGGAGCGAGAACCCTTTGGGAAAGGGCTCGTCGCGGATGCGGGGGCCAAAGCATGGCGGGCCGACATCGACTTCTTCTTCTAGCGCCAGGGACCGAGCAAGGCGGTCGATCCTGTGGCGGACGTCACTCTCGCTGACTCCTTCTCGGCGGCCGAGTCGGTCGCCAAGAGTCGGATGTGTGATGGGCGGCGGAGTGAGGCGTCTTTCTCTTCGAGGCGGGGGAGGAGGCAGGTTTCCCTGATGATCAAACGCCCGAGGGCGGCCTTCCGCGTCGCGCTCGATAGTGATGCGGGTCCGGCTGCGGCTGGCAGCCGGCTCCTTGTCTTTCTTCTGGCGCGTGCCGCTCGCAGTCGGCGAGCGGGACGTCGCGGCGCGCTCCCGGCGCGGGGGATGGCTATCAGCTCGGGCGCCGGCTTCGTGCCGTTCTGCAGCCGCGTCGATCAGCTGCTGGATCCGTCTTGTCATGTAGGGGAGCTCATCGGCTCCCAGCCCATTGAGCTCCTCTGCCGCCGCCTGAGCGGCTCGCAGATTCTCGAGCGGGGTGGCGTAGACGGGGCGATCTGCGCCCAGCATGCTGGCAACGGCTGCGCCGCGCTTCTGGACGAAGCCGGCTCGGCTCGGCCCGCTCGGAGGCGGCGTCCCGAAGGCGGCGCGGTCAACTTCGCGCTGGTGGGCCTTGGTGAGGCGTCTCATCGAGGCTATCTTCTTGCTCTCCGTGATGAGGGCAAGACGGCGTGCCTCCAGGGTCTCGGCGTCGGCGGCGGCCAGGAGGGGGATGGAGAGGTCATGCATCGCTGCTTGCTGAGCGTCGCGGGCGCTCCCGCCCGAGTTGGAGACGTGGCTGATGACCAGCACTTCGGTGACAGCGCTGCTGCCGCTGTCAGCTCGAGGGAGTGGGTCGTCGAAGACCACCACGTCGGAGGGGTAGGCGTTGAGCGACGTGGTGTCGGAGTCGATGAGCATCGGGTCGGTGGAGCCGACAGACTCCATGTCCGCAGCAGGCTCGCTGGAGACGTGAAGTTGGTCGAGGAGGCTGACGAGGCGGCTCTCGGGGTAGTCGGTGCCTGCGTCGGACGCAGGCTCGTCGGACATGCGAGTCTCGCCGAGCAGATCGGCGAGGCGGCTCGCTGCGCAGGCGTCGTCGACGCCTTGCAGCGCGTTGGGGCAAACGCCATCAGGCGCAGCAGGCTGGCTGCGCTCGCGGGGAAGGAAGAGGGTTCCCGTCCAGAACAGGTCTCCGGACAACGGTGCACCTGGCCCCACGGTGGGCGCCAAATGTCGGGTGGTTGGTGCAACATATGCCAAAGGATGGCTTATCATTGTGGGAGCCAATAAAACGTCGCCGGTGCCTGGAAACGGGATGAGGCGAAGACATGCACGCCGGCGAATCTTACCCAGGTTCGGGGCTCTCCGAGGAGATAACACCCCTAGTCCTGCTCTGCGAGGTCTCCGCATGATCACTAGCTCGATAAAGAGTAGCTACAATCGCTCCTAGAGCTGTTGGGATCAAGGGAGAAGAAGAACAAGGCTAGCTCTTGCTTCTCTCTATCTATGGTGTGTGTGCGTGTGCTATCTTGGATGCGAACCCTTTGCATGGGTGCTCCGGGGGGTTTATATAGGCCTACCCCCCGGGGGTACAACGGTAATCCGGCTGGGATCTGGTCCCAGCCGTCAGTGTCTATTGCCGCCGGCTTCTCCGCCGGCTGCCGGGTCCCGCCGGCTGGTGGGTCCCGCCGGCTGCCGGTTACTGGGTCGACAAGCCGGCCCCACCGCCTAGGGCTTTGTCGGCGGCTGCTTACTGTAGCCGCGCCTCTGATGATGAGGGCTTTGTCGAGGTGAGCATGGCTACAGTGGGCCGCTGCGGGGGTTATCACTGTAGCCTCACCTCGTCTTGTCTCCTTAATGGGGCTCCTACTTCGAGGAAGGGAGTAGCCGGCTTCCGGAGGCCGGCTATACTCCTGGCCGACTAGGGAAAGCCGGGCCGCCTTCACGCCTCTCTCTGGCTGAAGGGGCCCGCATTCCTTGGGCCGTACAGGAGGGGGTCGTGGATGACGTCGTAGCTGGCGTGGCTACAGTGCCGGGCCGCACGGGAGACATCCCTCCCGTACGGCCTCCTGTAGCCATGCCCGCCTCGGGCTTCGGGGGTCGTGGGCCGCACTGCGGCCATGCCCCGTCAGGTCGTCGTTATGTAGGAGTGGTTGTGGTCTCGGCCGGCTTCTAGGAGTCGGCGTTTCTCTTGGCCGGCTTCTTGGAGTCGGTGAGGCTGGGTCGCCTTCCGGGAGTTGGCTTTGGTGGTAGTCGGCCGGGGAAGGCGGCCCAAATGCTTGGAGCGCTTGAAGGCTCAAAGGCCTGGTAAATTTTCTGAAGAGCCAGGGGTAGCCGGCTTGGCTACCCGTGGCCACTTACTCCGACAACACGGCTTGAGTTATGTTTGACGTAAGTAGGAGTTCAGGATCACTTCTTGGTCATTACTAGATGACGACCGTTCCGTTGCTTCTCTTCTCGCTCTCTTTTGCGTATGTTAGCCACCATATATGCTTATTGCCTGCTGCAGCTCCACCTCATTACACCATCCTTTCCTATAAGCTTAAATAGTCTTGATCTCACGGGTCTGAGATTGCTGAGTCCTCGGGACTCACAGATTCTACCAAAACAGTTGCAGGTGCGGACGATGCCAGTGCAGTTGATGAGATCGACCTCTAGTGGGAGTTCGATGAGGAACGTGGTCGTTACTATGTGTCTTTTCCTGATGATTAGTAGTGGAGCCCAGTTGGGACGATCGGGGATCTAGCATTTGGGGTTATCTTATTTTCATTTGGATCTTGACCGTAGTCGGTCTATGTGTGTATTTTGGATGATGTATGAATTATATTTATGTACTGTGTGAAGTGGCGATTGTAAGCCAACTCTCGTTATCCCATTCTTGTTCTTTACATGGGATTGTGTGAAGATGACCCTTCTTGCGACAAAACCACAATGCGGTTATGCCTCTAAGTCGTGCCTCGACACGTGGGAGATATAGCCGCATCGTGGGCGTTACACATACATGGATCCCATCTCAGATTTCATGGCCTCAAGCCATTTTGCGGAATCTGGGCTCACCATCGCTTCTTCATAGTTCGTAGGTTCGTCATGGTCTAGTAACATAACTTCCAGAACAGGATTACCGTACCACTATGGTGTGGATCTTACTCTGGTTGACCTACGAGGTTCAGTAACAACTTGATCTGAAGTTTCATGATCATCATCATTAACTTCCTCACTAATTGGTGT
This sequence comes from Triticum aestivum, assembly GCF_018294505.1. Taxonomy (NCBI): domain Eukaryota; kingdom Viridiplantae; phylum Streptophyta; class Magnoliopsida; order Poales; family Poaceae; genus Triticum; species Triticum aestivum. The sequence goes on along the minus strand of NC_057814.1, from coordinate 228,311,005 downwards.
AGGTGTCACAGGAACCGGTTTTCCGTGATGAACTACTTTCCAATAAGCGATGAGGTACAGTTACCTCATCAAGTTCTACTTTCCTCCCACTCACTTCTTTCGAGAGAAACTCCTTCTCTAGAAAGGATCCATTCTTAGCAACGAATGTCTTGCCTTCGGATCTGTGATAGAAGGTATACCCAACTATCTCCTTTGGGTATCCTATGAAGACACATTTCTCCGATTTGGGTTTGAGCATATCAGGATGGAACCTTTTCACATAAGCATTGCAACCCCAAACTTTAAGAAACGACAACTTTGGTTTCTTGCCAAACCACAGTTCAGAAGATGTCGTCTCAACGGATTTAGATGGTACCCTATTTAACGTGAATGCAGCTGTCTCTAATGCATAACCCCAAAACGATAGTGGTAGATCGGTAAGAGACATCATATATCGCACCATATCTAATAAAGTACGGTTACGGTGTTCGGACACAACATTACACCGTGGTGTTCCAGGTGGCGTGAGTAGTGAAACTATTTCACATTGTTTTAACTAAAGGCCAAACTCGTAACTCAAATACTCTTCTCCACGATCAGATCGTAGAAACTTTATTTTCTTGTTACGATGATTTTCCGCTTCACTCTGAAATTATATGAACTTTTCAAATGCTTCAGACTTCTGTTTCATTAAGTAGATATACCCATATTTGCTCAAATCATCTGTGAAGGCCAGAAAATAATGATACCTGCTACGAGCCTCAATATTCATCGGACCACATACATCTGTATGTATGATTTCCAACAAATCTGTTGCTCTCTCCATAGTTCTGGAGAACGGCGTTTTAGTCATCTTGCCCATGAGGCACGGTTCGCAAGCATCAAGTGATTCATAATCAAGTGATTCCAAAATCCCATCAGTATGGAGTTTCTTCATGCGCTTTACACCAATAAGACCTAAACGGCAGTGCCACAAATAAGTTGCACTATCATTATTAACTTTGCATCTTTTGGCTTCATTATTATGAATATGTGTATCACTACGATCGAGATCCAGCAAACCATTTTATTGGGTGTATGACCATAGAAGGTTTTATTCATGTAAACAGAACAACAATTATTCTCTAATTTAAATGAATAACCGTATTGCAACAAACATGATCAAATCATATTCATGCTCAACGCAAACACCAAATAACACTTATTTAGTTTTAACACTAATCCCGAAAGTATAGGGAGTGTGCGATGATGATCATATCAATCTTGGAACTACTTCCAACACACATCGTCACCTCGCCTTTTACTAGTCTCTGTTTATTCTGCAACTACCGTTTCGAGTTACTACTCTTAGCAACTGAACCAGTATCAAATACCGATAAACACTAGTAAAGTACACATCAATAACATGTATATCCAATATACCTTTGTTCACTTTGCCATCCTTCTTATCCACCAAATAGTTGGGGTAGTTCCGCTTTCAGTGACCAGTCCCTTTGCAGTAGAAGCACTTAGTCTCAGGCTTAGGACCAGACTTAGGCTTCTTCACTTGAGCAGCAACTTGCTTGCTGTTCTTCTTGAAGTTCCCCTTCTTCCCTTTGCCCTTTTCTTGAAACTAGTGGTCTCGTCAACCATCAACACTTGATGTTTTTCTTGATTTCTACCTTCGTCGATTTCAGCATCACGAAGAGCTCGGGAATTACTTTTGTCATCCCTTGCATACTATAGTTCATCACGAAGTTCTACTAACTTGGTGATGGTGACTAATTCTGCCAATCACTATTTTATCTGCAAGATTAACTCCCACTTGATTCAAGCGATTGTAGTACCCAGACAATCTGAGCACATGCTCACTGCTTGAGCTATTCTCCTCCATCTTTTAGCTATAGAACTTGTTGGAGACTTCATATCTCTCAACTCGGGTATTTGCTTGAAATATTAACTTCAACTCCTGGAACATCTCATATGGTCCATGACGTTCAAAACGTCTTTGAAGTCCCGATTCTAAGCCGTTAAGCATGGTGCACTAAACTATCAAGTAGTCATCACATTGAGCTAGCCAAACGTTCATAACGTCTGCATCTGTTCCTGCAATACGTCTGTCACCTAGCGGTGCATCAAGGACATAATTCTTCTGTGCAGCAATGAGGATAATCCTCAGATCACGGATCCAATCCGCATCTTTGCTACCAACATCTTTCAACATAATTTTTCTCTAGGAACATATCAAAATAAACATAGGGAAGCAACAACGCGATCTATTGATCTACAACATAATTTGCAAAATACTATCAGGACTAAGTTCATGATAAATTTAAGTTCAATTAATCATATTACTTAAGAACTCCCACTTAGATAGACATCCCTCTAATCATCTAAGTGATTACGTGATCCAAATCAACTAAACCATAACCGATCATCACGTGAAATGGAGTAGTTTTCAATGTTGAACATCACTATGTTGATCATATCTACTATATGATTCACGCTCGACCTTTCGGTCTCAGTGTTCCGAGGCCATATCTGCATATGCTAGGCTCGTCAAGTTTAACCTGAGTATTCCGCGTGTGCAACTTTTTTGCGCCCGTTGTATTTGAACGTAGAGCCTATCACACCCGATCATCACATGGTGTCTCAGCACGAAGAACTTTCGCAACGGTGCATACTCAGGGAGAACACTTTGATCTTGAAATTTTAGTGAGAGATCATCTTATAATGCTACCGTCAATCAAAGCAAGATAAGATGCATAAAAGATAAACATCACATGCAATCAATATAAGTGATATGATATGGCCATCATCATCTTGTGCTTGTGATCTCCATCTCCGAAGCACCGTCATGATCACCATCGTCACCGGCGCGACACCTTGATCTCCATCGTAGCATCGTTGTCGTCTCGCCAACTATTGCTTTTACGACTATCGCTACCGCTTAGTGATAAAGGAAAACAATTACATGGCGATTGCATTGCATACAATAAAGCGACAACCATATGGCTCCTGCCAGTTGCCGATAACTCGGTTACAGAACATGATCATCTCATACAATAAAATATAGCATCATGTCTTGACCATATCACATCACAACATGCTCTGCAAAAACAAGTTAGACGTCCTCTACTTTGTTGTTGCAAGTTTTACGTGGCTACTACGGGCTTAGCAAGAAGCGTTCTTACCTACGCATCAAAACCACAACGATAGTTTGTCAAGTTGGTGCTGTTTTAACCTTCGCAAGGACCGGGCGTAGCCACACTCGGTTCAACTAAAGTGAGAGAGACAGACACCCGCCAGTCACCTTTAAGCAACGAGTGCTCGCAACGGTGAAACCAGTCTCGCGTAAGCGTATGCGTAATGTCGGTCCGGGCCGCTTCATCTCACAATACCGCTGAACCAAAGTATGACATGCTGGTAAGCAGTATGACTTATATCGCCCACAACTCACTTGTGTTCTACTCGTGCATATAACATCAACGCATAAAACCAGGCTCTGATACCACTGATGGGGAACGTAGTAATTTCAAAAAATTTCCACGTACCTTTTTAGACCGAAAGCGGAAGTGTTAACACAACGCGGTTGATGTAGTCGTACGTATTCACGATCCGACCGATCAAGTACCGAACGCACGGCACCTCCGAGTTCAGCACACGTTCAGCTCGATGACGTCCCTCGAACTCCGATCCAGCCGAGTATTGAGGGAGAGTTTCGTCAGCACGACGGCGTGGTGACGATGATGATGTTCTACCGACGTAGGGCTTCACCTAAGCACCGCTACGATATTATCAAGGTGTAATATGGTGGAGGGGAGCACCGCACACGGCTAAAAGATCGTTGATCAATTGTGTGTCGAGAGGTGCCCCCTGCCCCCGTATATAAAGGACCAAGGGGGAGGCCGCCGGCCAAGGAGGAGAGGCGCGCCTAGGAGGAGTCCTACTCCTACCGGGAGTAGGACCCCCCCTTTCCATGTTGGACTAGGAGAGGAAGGGGGAAGAGGTGGAGGGGAGGAAGGAAGGGGGGGCGCCGCCCCCCTCTCCTTGTCCTATTCGGACTGGGGGGGAAGGGGCGCGCGGCCCTGCCCTGGGCTCCTCTCCTCTCCTCCGCCTAGGCCCAATAAGGCCCATTAAGTTACCAGGGGGTTCCGGTAACCTCCCGGTACTCCGGAAAAATCCCGATTTCACCCGGAACACTTCTGATGTCCAAACATAGGCTTCCAATATATCAATCTTTATGTCTCGACCATTTCGAGACTCCTCGTCATGTCCGTGATCACATCCGGGACTCCGAACAACCTTCGGTACATCAAAACATATAAACTCATAATATAACTATCATCGTAACGTTAAGCGTGCGGACCCTACGGGTTCGAGAACTATGTAGACATGACCGAGACACCTCTCCGGTAAATAACCAATAGCGGAACCTGGATGCTCATATTGGTTCCCACATATTCTACGCAGATCTTTATCGGTCAGACCGCATAACAACATACGTTGTTCCCTTTGTCATCGATATGTTACTTGCCTGAGATTCGATCGTCGGTATCTCGATACCTAGTTCAATCTCGTTACCGGCAAGTCTCTTTACTCGTTCCGTAATACATCATCCCGCAACTAACTCATTAGTTACAATGCTTGCAAGGCTTATAGTGATGTGCATTACCGAGTGGGCCCAGAGATACCTCTCCGACAATCGGAGTGACAAATCCTAATCTCGAAATACGCCAACCCAACAAGTACCTTTGGAGACACCTATAGAGCACCTTTATAATCACCCAGTTACGTTGTGACGTTTGGTAGCACACAAAGTGTTCCTCCGGTAAACGGGAGTTGCATAATCTCATAGTCATAGGAACATATATAAGTCATGAAGAAAGCAATAGCAACATACTAAACGATCGAGTGCTAAGCTAACGGAATGGGTCAAGTCAATCACATCATTCTCCTAATGATGTGATCCCGTTAATCAAATGACAACTCATGTCTATGGCTAGGAAACATAACCATCTTTGATCAACGAGCTAGTCAAGTAGAGGCATACTAGTGACACTCTGTTTGTCTATGTATTCACACATGTATCAAGTTTCCAGTTAATACAATTCTAGCATGAATAATAAACATTTATCATGATATAAGGAAATAAATAATAACTTTATTTATTGCCTCTAGGGCATATTTCCTTCACTTCCTGCTTGATTGATCTTGATGATATGAGTATTACAAGAGTTGATCTACCACGAGATCGTAGAGGCTAAACCCTAGAAGCTAGCCTATGGTATGATCGTTGTTGTCCTACGGACTACACCCTCCGGTTTATATAGACACCGGAGGGGGCTAGGGTTACACAGAGTTGGTTACAATGGAGGAGATCTACATATCGGTATTGCCAAGCTTGCCTTCCACGCCAAGGAGAGTTCCATCCGGACACGGGTCGAAGTCTTCAATCTTGTATCTTCATAGTCCAACAGTCCGGCCAAAGGATATAGTCCGGCTGTCGGAGGACCCCCTAATCCAGGACTCCCTCACCCGCCCGGAGGGACCGGGTTATACCCCTGGCGGTTCATAGGATGAAGCCCATGATGATATTAAGGATGGAGGTTCATGAAGGGGACTTGGTAAAGTCCTGAAGCCCGAAGGTGACTTAAAGGCCCATAGGTGTAAACCGCCATATATGTATGACTTGTATTGTAAGGCATGAGTAGTTAGTCACCGAGCCGGACACGTTGTATAAGCCGGCCGGGACTCCATGAGCCGCTGGGTGTCAACCTGTGTATATAAAGGGATGACCCAGTGGCGGTTTAGGGACAAGAGACAATAGATCGAGAACTAGGTCAAGCGTATTTGCTCCCTGGTAATCGAAACCCAAGCAATACCACCTCAAACTGAATTAGGCCTTTACCTTCACCGCTTGTGGCCGAACCAGTATAAACTCCCTATGTCCTTTGTCCCGTTTAACCCCTTTGAGATAACCTAGTTGCGATGTCTCCATGACTAAGTACTTTTGCTAGGACATCTGCCATGACAATTCCATGACAATTGGTTCCCACCATGGGGCCACCGCATGGTGGTTTCGAGTTCTTACAGGGCAGCTTTGAAGGGATCAAGGGATACGTTGTGGACCGGATGACCAAGAGTCGTCGCGGCAAGCTCTACATCGACGATGCAGGCTGGGGCCCCGAGGTCGGCTCAATCGAGTACGGGTACCAGGCCCCCTTCGGCGGAATTCACGTCTTCATCAGCAAAATCGGGGAATCAGGCCCTGAGCCGGACATCTGCACCGACATTATCGAGACGGCTCAGCGTGCACGACCCGCCCGGGTTCAACCCACCATGAAGCACGCCTTCGTTGGATTCATCCATGGGGCGGAATTTGAGGAAGGATCCAAGTCTGGTGGTGAGACGGCCATCTATTCTGATGGTGAGTCATCCACGGGGAAGACTACCTCATTGTATCAACTACAAGACGACAGGCTTGGGGGCTATTCCGATGGTGATAGTATTCCGGACCCTTATGAGCCGCCGAACCGGCTCGCGATTTTCATGGCCGGTACACAGCCAGGGCAGAATTCTACGACTGCAGCAGCAATGATTTCCGGGTCAGCAACGGCGACGGCGGCCGGGGCAGGAGGCCCTGTGCGCCCGCCGGCTCAGGTCTTGTCCAACTTATTGGACACTTTGACAACATTGTTAACAGCAGAGGTTAACCCGGCAAATCAAGCTTAGCATAACGCGGAAGTTGCAAAACTGCGAGATGAGATAGCTCAAGCCAAGGAAGATCTGGCGGCTGAGAACGCGAGGATGACCGCAGAGCGGGCTGCTCTGGATGTTCAGGCACAACGAATTCAGGCAGAGTTCTTCCGGCTCACGTTGGATCAGAATGCTTCAAACAAAGTCATGAGGAGAAGGCACCGGAGTCGTCTCCCTCCGGTTTACGAGGCGAGGAAACTCTTCAACACACCTGGTGCAGGGACCAGTGACCCGCCAGAGGTAAACCGGGTGGTAGCTGAGGGAGTCCTGGATTAAGGGGTCCTCGGGCGTCCGGCCTATATGACATGGGCCGAACTGATGGGCTATGAAGATACAAGACAGAAGACCTCTTCCCGTGTCCGGATGGGACTCTCCTTGGTGTGGATGGCAAGCTTGGCATTCGGATATGTAGATTCCTTTCTCTGTAACCGAATTTGTACGACCCTAGTCCCCTCCGGTGTCAATATAAACCGGAGGGGTTAGTCCGTAGAGGCAATCACAATCATACAGGCTAGACATCTAGGGTTTAGCCATTACGATCTCGTGGTAGATCAACTCTTGTAATCCCCATATTCATCAAGATCAATCAAGCAGGAAGTAGGGTATTACCTCCATCGAGAGGGCCCGAACCTGGGTAAACATCGTGTTCCCCGTCTCCTGTTACCATCGACCCTAGATGCACAGTTCGGGACCCCATACCCGAGATCCGCCGGTTTTGACACCGACATTGGTGCTTTCATTGAGAGTTTCGCTGTGACGTCGAAGACAGGATGGATGGCTCGCCTTGTTATGAAGGACAGCATCACCTCCGAAGGAGCCCTAGCCTCAGTCCAAAACCTCCGGCTGGGCGGCTTTACCATGACTGCCCGTCCGGCGTTAAGCCGACGATGACTTCTCCGGTCATCGAAAATCGCCTCCGTGTTGACTCTGAATACTCCAAACGAATGGATCCGGTGGAGTTGTCATCTTTAAATGAACTCCTGGATCGCATCCCCACCATGGGGGTCACTACAAACTACGATCGGATTGGGCTTAAACCCGATCAGAGAAAAATCAAATCTCCACTGATCACCCATCAGATAGCGGTAGTAGAGGAGCAAAACAACAACTCTTCCTCTATGTTGAGGACGAACTATGTTCGGATTTCCGAGCTCGAAGAGCCGGATACCTGTCTGCAGAATGACACGCCCTGTCCTCCGAACCTAGAATCGGACATTGCGCCTAAAAAATAAGTTGACATCCCAGAGCCCGAGCTATTAAGCTCGGAAGCTTTTCAGACTCGGACCCCAAATTAGGTCAGGGCTCGGATTTAAAACCACCCACCCACCACAAGTAATATTCGCCGAACAACTCCGGTCCTCCGGATATATGCGACCTCATGTACGTATGACAGCAGTCTCAGGAAACAGTCCATCACTTTTGGGCCAGATTTCTCCTTGTCAAAAACAAGATTACTGATTGCCGTGACGAGGACGCGATTTCAGTATTCCGCAATAATTGCACTGCTGAAGGAATCCTCAGCGCCATCAACCGCCGTCGCGTATTACACTTCACTGACTTGCCAAACATAATACAGAAGTACTGCGCAATGGAAAGCGCTTGGAAAAGTCAGATAGCTCGCTGGGAACCCCCGGTTTCCACTCAACCCCTCGGGCGGGCGAAAAGGGCGCACCCTCGAGCGGCACCCGGTCCCATATTAAAGAAAACTAAGCCCATTACTGGACGTGGAACCGTTCTGGAGGGATGGCTCGATAAACCATGCAAAATACACACGACGCCGGACGCCGAATCAACCCATAGCCTCAGAGCATGTTGGATACTCCGGCAAGTGGACAAGAGTGGCAACGATATCCTCACCAAAGGCACCCCCCAGCAACACCCCCGGGAGGACGGCGACCCCAGAGTACTGACGGTCTTCGAGACTTTGGCCTCAAACAATCGGCGCAAGAGGGCACTCCGCGACCTCGCCGAAGTGTGCCAAGTCGTAGCAACAAACCCCTGGAACGACACGGCAATGCCAGTGATGAACCAAGATTCCGGTCAGTCCGGGCACCAGCCGCCTTGGTCCTCAATCCAATTGTGGATGGCTTTCGGCTCACTAAATTGCTCATGGACGGGGGCAGCGGGCTAAACCTCATCTACGAGGACACACTCAATAAAATGGAAATAGACAGGAGCCGCATCGAGCAGAGTAATACGACCTTTCGAGGAATCATTCAGGTGCGGTGCGCGGGGAAAATCACACTGGACGTGGTATTCGGCACGTCGGAGAACTACCGGTCCGAAGAAATAACCTTCCAAGAGGCCCCTTTCAATAGTGGATATCATGCCTTGTTGGGGCGAGATGCGTTCTCACGCTTTCAAGCCATACCTCACTATGGGTATATGAAGCTCAAGATGCCCGGGCCCAACGGTATTATCACTCTCGCCAGTGATCCGGACATAGCCCTCCGCGCTGAAAACAAAACGGCATCCCTGGCCCTCGAGGCACTATCTGAAGCCCTCGCGGCCGAAGAGTTAACCGCACTACGCTCCATGGTGGACGGGGACGATGTAATCCTTGATAAGCAGCCCAAATCCACCTCCTTCAAACTAGCAGACGAAATAGTCAAAGTTCAAGTCCACCCAACGGGCCCCAAGAAAATAGCTTCCATCGGGGCACAGCTGGACCCAGCGATCGACGCCGCACTACGAGCGTTCCTGCGCGAGAAGTGGGACATATTCGCCTGGCACCCTTCTAATATGCCAGGAATCCCACGCAGGTTGGCCGAACACAGCCTCAATATATTGAAGGGTTATAAGCCGGTGAAGCAAACACTGCGGCGCTTTTCCGAACCTAAGTTAATCAAGGTCGGATTCATCAGAGAAATAAAACACCCGGACTGGCTAGCAAACCTGGTGATGGTACCGAAGAAGGATAAATCCTGGCGCCTGTGCGTCGATTTCAAAGACCTCAATAAGGCCTGCCCTAAGGATCCCTTCCCCCTCCCCCGCATTGATCAGATTATTGATGCTACTGTAGGACACGACTCACTGTGTTTCCTCGACGCATACTCCGGATACCATCAAGTCAAAATGAAGGAATCCGATCAAGCCGCAACGGCATTCATTACCACATACGAGCCTTTCTGCTTGAATACTATGCCCTTTGGGCTTAAAAACGCCGGCGCTACCTACCAACGCATGATTCAAACATGCCTGGAGAAACAAATCGGCAAGACAGTTGAAGCATATGTGGATGACGTAGTCATCAAGAGTAGGCACGTCGAGTCACTAATAGACGACTTGCGTCTCACATTCGATAACCTCCGTACATATGACATCTAGCTCAATCCGGAAAAGTGTGTTTTCGGTGTTCCTGCTGGAAAACTGCTAGGCTTCATCATTTCCAATAGAGGAATTGAGGCCAATCCAGCCAAAATCCGGGCTTTGTCACAATTGGCTATACCAACAGACCTTAAACAGGTCCAAAAACTACCCGGATGCGTGGCAGCTTTAAGCCGCTTTATCTCCAGACTAGGAGAAAAAGCATTGCCACTGTATCGCCTTCTCCGATGCACCGACGACTTCGAGTGGACGGATGTGGCAACGGCCGGCCTAGAAGAAATAAAGGCTCTTTTAGCGAGTAACCCAATCCTGGTCACGCCGAGCGTCGGCGAACCAATGTTATTATACATCTCCGCAACACACCAGGTGGTGAACACAAATTTCCACTCCAGAAACCGGTATAATACATATCCACTATCCTCACACCATGCAAATCCCGGTACCCTCATTACCAAAAGATAGCATATGCGGTCTTCATGGCATCCCGGAAGCTACGACACTACTTCCAGGAGTGCTCGATCATGGTGGCTTCCGAAGTAGCACTCAATGACATAATAAATAACCGCGACGCTACGGGCCGGATTGCTAATTGGGCCATTGAGCTCCTGCCATTCGATATAACATACAAGCCATGCCGGGCCATGAAATCCCAAGTATTGGCCGACTTCGTCGCCGAATGGACAGAGGCCGAACTCCCTAAGAGTACGACACATATTCCAACTGGGTCATGTACTTCGATGGCTCTAAAATGCTGGCCGGTTTAGAAGCAGGCATCGTTTTAACGTCCCCCACGGGAGACACAGTCCAGTATGTACTCCAAATATTATACACAGACTCCAACAACGCAGCCGAATACGAGGCCTTATTGCACGGTCTTCGGATGGCTACCTCCATGGGCATACAACGCCTGGAGGTGCGCGGGGATTCAAATCTCGCAATATCCCAAATAAATTGAGACTTCGACGCCAAGGATCTGAAGATGGCGGCCTATCCTAACGCCATACTCAAAATATCAGCTCGGTTCGAGGGACTCGAGTTTCATCATGTGGCTCGAGAAAGAAATCAAGCGGCGGACATCCTTGTTCGCATGGGCACCAAGCGTGGCCCCGTCCTGCCTAACATCTCTTTGGAAAGGCTCTTCAAACCATCCGTGGTGTGGCAGGATGAGAGCGGCAACTCTAGTCCGGATCCGATGACACCCCCCGATTCCGAACACAATACCAATATCATCGGGGGCTCAGCCACCGAGATAACACCATCGGCCCATCTAATAATGGCAGTAATTGCCCCATGGACCGAGCCCTTCTTGGCCTACCTTAATAGGCGAGAGCTCCTCGAGGACCAGAATGAGGCTCGCTGCATTGTTCGGCGCTCAAAAGCCTACAAGGTCCATGACGGAGAGCTCTATAAGAAAAGTTCTACCAGAATCCTTCAAAGGTGTATCTCCAATGAAGAGGGACGACAGCTCCTGGCCGACATCCATGCTGGCCTTGGCGGTCACCACGCCGCAGCTCGGACCCTTGTAAGTAAGGCTTTCCATACAGGTTTCTTTTGGCCGACGGCCCGAGCAGATGGACAGGACCTGGTCCAACATTGTGTCGGATGCCAGCTCTTCGCCAATCAAAGCCATATGCCACCTACTGCTCTACAAACAATCCCCATTACTTGGCCTTTTGCGGTCTGGGGGCTTGATATGGTCGGACCCCTTAAAGGAGGAAGCCATAAGAAAAAATATCTGCTAGTCATGGTAGATAAATTCACCAAATGGATAGAGGCCAAACCAGTGAAAACGGCCGAAGCTGGATCCGTGATAGACTTTATATCCGGTGTCGTGCACCGTTATGGTGTCCCACATAGCATCATCACTGATAACGGCTCCAATTTCACAGCCGATGAAGTGAAATCCTGGTGTGCTAAATTGGGAATTAATCTCGATTACGCCTCGGTCTATCATCCACAAACAAACGGTCAAGTCGAACGAGCCAATGGTCTTATTATGAGCGGCATTAAGCCCAGACTAGTGCGGTCTTTGAAAGAATCAGACAAGCACTGGGTGGAGGATCTTGACTCCGTACTCTGGGGGTTGCGGACCACGCCCAATCGTACTACCGGATACACACCATTCTTTATGGTGTACGGCGCCGAGGCCGTTTTGCCCTACGACATTATTCATGACTCACCTTGAGTGCGCATGTATGAAGAGAAAGCCGAGTTGCACCGGCAGGACAGCCTAGATGCCTTGGAGGAGGAGCGGAACGTTGCAAAAGCCCGTTCTGCATTCTATCAACAACAGGCTCGCAGATATCAAAGCAGAGAGGTGCGGGCCAAGACTTATAATGTTGGTGAACTCGTTCTACGATTGCCAGAAAAGAAAAAGGACAAACTCAAGCCCAAGTGGGAGGGTCCCTTCATCATAGATGAAGTTCTCACCGGAGGAGCTTGCCGCCTGCGTGATGCATCGGACAATCGCTTAGAGCCAAACCCGTGGAACGCCGCCAGACTCCGAAGATTCTCCGCCTAGAGCCGGACTCTTTGTTCGTTTTCCTCTCCCTTTCTCTCCATTTTTCCCTCTCTCTAATCTTTTTTTAGCTTTAAGCTCTTGTGCGGCTAAACCGCGCACCCATGACGTACACATCCTTAAATGTATACGCCCATAATGCCTGGGGGCTTCTTTTACAGAAACTTATTATTATTATCTTCTGAGCATCAAGCTCTACACATATGTGTCCTTTCCTCTTATGTACCTTTTCTTCGCCATTATATGCACCGTTATGACTTAAGTTTTGGCAAAGCTGGGTTGCCTGGCTCCTGTGCTTATGCCCTACATTCCCGTTTGTTCGGCTAGGGCATAAAGGGAGCACCTCTGCGATTGTTACTGCCGGGTCATCCGGACGTGTACCTCAGACTGGGTGAAGCTGAAAGCTAGCATTCTTAAGGGAATATTCGGTCGGCGGACTAAAGATGTTTTACATTCATTACACTATGAACCCCCGGATGTTACTTATACTGCGAATTTTTGTTCACAGTTTGGACACGCATACCAACGCGTGTTCACCTAGGGAAAGGAACCCATAACGAAACTATTCTCCCTGGAAGATGTTTCTTACATTCAACATGTAATATAACATAGCTAGCTGGATACAACTTGTCTGTTCAAGTAAGTATGACCCCTACGCCTGGTTTCCATGCATACCCCGGTCTATATTACCGTTACGGTATTCGGAAACAATCCGCGCCTTCGGGTCCAGAGGTTGAAGCGAAAAGGTCGGCCATGACAATCGTTTTACAATCCGGCTAGGGACAAATTTGTCAATTGAAGTACATATTCACTTGGACTCAAAAATTTCTTCCTCTATGCCATCTAACAGGCTATCTAGCCTACAATCCTGTAGGGAATACTTGGCGGCTATCTTTACCTGGTCATATACCAGACTAACTAGAATTTCTTTTCCATCTGACCCGGACGGTCTGACCCGGGCCATATGATTCAGATCAAGCTTGGTGTACCGTGTTTTTACCGTAGCCCAGGCCTCTCGCGCACCTGCTCGGTAGGCCGATATCTTCCATAATCGGAAGTGCCACCGAGCTCCTTGTAACAACTTCACAAGCTCCTCCATACTTCTTGGAGGAGGAGCGGATGGCCACAAAGCTTTGGCAATGCTCCGTATTGCTTGCCGAGCTCGCTCGTGCAGTTGGGACAGCTCTCGCAGCAGGTTGCCTTGAGAGCCGGACATTTCCTCTTCAGGACCGCCAGTCAGCATACCTGCAGACATAAATCTGTTAGATCATTTCTTTGCTGAATTACATAAAGGTAAGGTCAAAAGCATACTGAATATGCCGCCTCGTAGCCTGCTATTTTCCTTCACGGAGTTAGCCAGCTGGGCTCGAACATCTTTTAGTTATTCGCCCAGCAGGGTGTTGGAATGCTGCAGCTTGTTTTTATCATCCCTGACCCATGTTAGCACACATTCGCCCGTGGCCAGTTGTGTTTTGGCCTCTTGTTCACCCGTTTGCGTGACTTTCAGTGCCTCCTTCAGTTCATCTAACGATCCTGCCATGGGAAATACAACAGTATTAATATTGCTGGTATATGCTTATAATTTTCTCATCGGAAGGGAACATTACCAGGCGGTGCCTCCTTGGATTTCTCCAGTTCGGCAGTAGCAGCAGCTAGCTGGGTTCGACACTATTCTAGCTCTTGAGACAGCAGGTTGTTCTTCTCCATGAGCACCTGGTTATACAATGATCCTTACATCAGTTGTATCAACTGCTTCAAGTCTCCGGGGCTACTGGTATATGATTATCATATCTGTACAATGCGTACTTACCCGCATATCTTTCAAATGCTGGTCTGTGGCTCTGGTAAGCCCATCCCGAGCAGCTCGGATGTATGCATCAGCCGACCTGAAGGCATTAAATTCCTCTTTTGTAAAGCCAGGGTCGCGAAGAGCGGCCCTCCGGCGCTGATGATTCATGGTGCTCTCCACTTCAGAATTCGTGACAGATACATCATCTGAATCCTCTATAGGAGGACAGTCCGGCGTCACTCCTGTATTAGCCCCTGTCTGTAAGGCAGGGTCCAGAATCTGGCTGGTGGAGGCACGACCGGCAAGATCCCCGGACATAGTCCGGCGAATGCTCTTCCTGACAAAACACAACGGATAATGTCACATTTCGACGTGACTGCCAAGGGGCGTATTTAAAAAGCCATACCTCTTTGATGAGGGCTCAGCAGTATTTTCATTTGCCTTCCTCTTCAAAGGCTTGCCCGGCGTGGGCGCCGCCCTGTTGTGAGTCACCTCTGGTGTAGCATGGCGCGCCGAGCGCCTCTCCTTTGGAGCACGGGATAGTGTGGTGGGTGAGGAAGAATGTGGAAACTCTTTCGGAGGAGATGTCTCCTGATTACTTACATGTGAGGCAGGAAGGAGGCCGGGATAGTCGGCCATGATGGCCACTGCTGTGCCATCATAGCTCGCCTGGTAGAATACTCCCTCCTCGAGCTCTACAAATATGTCCGGATCCTCTTCGAATCTGGGGTCAAGATCTCGGTTATGGTCCTCCGGCTGTGGAGCGGGGCTATAGATCCCCTCGATGACCTTTCGCCATTCCTGTTACAAATGGACGGTTATTGTCAATTAAAAGTGACTCAGGGAGAGGATTGAGTAAAGTGGTGGGATTAACTCACCCAACTAGGAGGATTGTACATGGAAAATCCCTCTCGGCGCTTAAGCCAAGAGAACTCCTCTTTCTCCCCTTTATACAGATCGACCAGTATTGCGGCCAGGCCAGTGAGGGAGTCCGGACCCTTTCGTCCGCAGCGTGAGGCGTCATCTTCCCCATTGTACTGCCACATAGGGAGCCCCCTGAATTGGGGTGTCTGAACCCCTCGCGCTATGGAAGTGGCCATTACCTCGACTAATGTTAGTCCGGACTGGGCGAGTGTCCTTATCTTTCCCATTTGTTGCCGGACTTCCGCACTATCCTCCTCCTCAAGACTCCGAGGGCGCCAGCTGTGGCGTTTCTTCAATGGAGCATTGGAAAATTCAGGAAGACCCATGCGGATTGGGTCGGGGAGAGCAACGTCCTCGATATAGAACCACTCTGAGGGCAACTCTTCGGATGCCTTCTTCGGTGTGCCAGATAGGTATCCAGTCCCAGCTATGCGTCATACCTCAGCGCCGCCCACCTCAAATACCGATCCTTCTTGGGTGTGAGGGACGAGGCAGAATAACTTTCTCCATAAATCAAAGTGGGCCTCACAGCCCAGGAATAGCTCGCAAAGAGCAAAAAAACCCACGATGTGTAGGATTGAGGCCGGCGTGAGGTTGTGCAGCTGGAGGCCATAATACTCCAGGAGTCCCCGGAGGAAAGGGTGGATTGGAAATCCGACGCCTCTTAACAAGTAGGGAACGAAGCACACCCGCTCCCCCCTGGTCGGATTGGGGAATTTTCTGCCAGGGCTCCGCCAGAGAAGGAGGTCAATCCTGCCCGAACAGGGAATAGATCCACGGGGGGAAGGAATCCCTGTGTTTGGAGTTTAACTAGCTGGTCGTGAGAGACAGAACATCTCTCCCAATCGCCTTTTTCAGAGCTGTAAGGGCGGGAGGAAGAACAGGGGGCGCTAGCCATGTTGGAATGGTTTCTCCTGGCAAGCTCTAAGGATTTTCCGCTTGATGTGGAATGGGATCTGAGATCCAATCTCTTCAATAGAATCCTTTCTTCCATGGCTGGGGTGTTATATGCAAAAATACCCTGACTTCTCGTATTCGCTCGACACGTGGAGGCAGAAGCAATGGAGGCACAGGAGCCGAGGGGCATGACATTAAATCACAAGCCGAATACAGCTCTCCAAGTCAGGTGCTTTGAAGCAAATCGGAGGAGGAACCCGCCTTGCAAGGCCGAAGACAATCTGCGCGTCGGATACATCGTCATTGAAGCCTGGTTCGGGGGCTACTGAGGGAGTCCTGGATTAAGGGGTCCTCGGGCGTCTGGCCTATATGACATGGGCCAGACTGATGGGCTATGAAGATACAAGACAGAAGACCTCTTCCCGTGTCCGGATGGGACTCTCCTTGGCGTGGATGGCAAGCTTGGCGTTCGGATAGGTAGATTCCTTTCTCTGTAACCGACTTTGTACGACCCTAGTCCCCTCCGGTGTGTATATAAACCGGAGGGTTTAGTCCGTAGAGGCAATCACAATCATACAGGCTAGACATCTAGGGTTTAGCCATTACGATCTCGTGGTAGATCAACTCTTGTAATCCCCATATTCATCAAGATCAATCAAGGAGGAGGGTATTACCTCCATCGAGAGGGCCCGAACCTGGGTAAACATCGTGTTCCCCGTCTCCTGTTACCATTGACCCTAGACGCACAGTTCGGGACCCCCTACTCGAGATCCGCCGGTTTTGACACCGACAGTAGCCACGCCTAGGACTGGAGCGCCGGCTCAGCCACGCACAACAAATCCGCCTCGTCTGAATAATACCCCACCATAATATGTGCCGATGCAACCGGGTCATTATTCTAACCCTTTGGATAATATGATCGCTGCGGCGACATGATTGGCGGCTCTCCCAGTGGAAGGCGAGTCTCCAGCTGCGATTGAAACGCAGAGGGCTAGAGAGCTTCTTCAGACAGCATTGGTACAGCAGGAGGCTTATTCTTACAGTCGTGAGAGGATTCACTCAACCCCTCGTCTGAGCCGGAGTTATAGCAGGCACATTGACTCACCAGCCGTTTCAAGCAGTGACAGACGCCGTAACCAGCCTCGTGATGGTGCTCAGGATTTGGTGGATCAGGGCAGAGCACGTCGGGAGGCTGAACTAGCGGATCAGCAGGCGGCTCATCAGCATTCTCCGGTTTACCCGACCGCTTCGGTGGAGGCACGCGTAATCTCTAGAACCTTGGGTGTGCCGTGTTTAGTACCGGCTTTGCGTAATGAGCGTTTACCCAAGTATTTCAAGGGTCCTTGTAAGGTGCCTAATTACACAGCTGACTTACCTCCTGAAGCATGGGTTGAGAGTTATGAGATGGCCATGGAGCTGCTCGATGTTAACGACGCCGCGTGTGCGAAATATTTCACTATGATGTTAGATGGGACATCCCGTACTTGGTTAAAAGGGCTGCCTGCCAACTCCATTGGATCATGGGCCGAGTTAAAAGCCCGGTTCATCCAGAATTTTAAAGATACGTGCAAGCAGCCTATATCAATTGTGGATTTGGACGCCTGTGTCCAAGAAGAGGGCGATTCAACAACCCATTGGGTGCGCCGGGTCTCAGCTATCCTGCACTCCTTGGATCGCATCAATGCCGGCTCAGTGGTCTTAATGTTAGAGAAGAATTACCCTTTTATGCCCCTTAAGCAGAAGCTAGGGTGGCTCACGCACCACTGCAGTGACATGGGGGAGCTGATGGCGGCTCTGGTTAAGTATGCTGACTCTGATAGTACCAAGGACCCCGAGTCTGATGAAAAGCCGCGAAGGGGAAAGAAGAGTAGCAGCACCACAGGGTAGCAACATAAACCCGCGAGTCAGGGAGGCAACGGTAAGCGCAAAGCTTATAATAATTTGGATTTTGTGGCTAACACCAACACACAAATAATGGACAGCGTCGAAAAGGAAAGCCACCTCCTAGGATTGGGGGCCAGGTTTTGATCTTGAGCGGCAACTGAATCAACCCTGCCCGAGGCATGGTACACGGGAAAGGCCGTCCACTCACCTCTGGAAAGATTGCTTCATTATGAAGGAGTACAAAAATTCCAATCTTTTTCAAGACAATCATGGGCCGGGCGGCGGCTCAGGTTCCGGCTCTCACGGTCCAGGTTACGGTGGTGGTGGTTCTAATTCCGGTTTTCAAGGCCAAGGTAATTAGGGTGGTTACAGCCAACAGAACAATCAGGGGAATCAGCAGCAGCAATCTGGTTATTAGAGTAACCCGAAGTAGTTGAATAGTGGGCAGTACCATGTTTTCACCACAAGTTTATGCAAGCGGGATCAGAAACGCCGTTGAGCCGGTGGTACCCCGTTACTTGTGATGGTCTGAGCAGCCCATTGTGTGGAGTCGTGAGGATCACCCGCCTCGGGTTGATAATCCGGGTCACTTGGCGCTGGTGGTGGCACCTCAGGTTGGAGGATACAAATTCACCAAGGTGCTCATGGATGGAGGCAGCAGCATCAACATCCTTTATTATGAAACTTTCCGTCGCATGAGATTGACTAACAAAAATCTTAAGCCGTCGAATATTGTTTTCCATGGGGTGGTGCCTGGTAAGTCGGAGTATCCTGTAGGCAAGATTGCTTTGGAAGTGGCCTTTGGAGATGAACATGACTCCAGGGCCGAGACGCTATGATTTGAGATAGTCAAGATTCAGAGCCCGTATCACGCTCTATTTGGACGGCCGGCTTATGCCAAGTTCATGGCACGGCCTTGTTATGTTTATTTGCAGCTCGAAATGCCGGGTCACTAGGGGACCATCACAGTGCATGGAATCCGGAAGATAGCTTTGGAGTGTGAAGAAGGTGACGCTGCTTATGCTGAGTCTGTTTGTGCAACAAAGGAGTTGAAGTTCTACAAAGATAATGTTGACCCGGCAGATATGACATCTTTGAAAAAGCCAACTACAGAGCATGATTCGGCATTGAAGTTTAAGTCGGCAGATGCCACTAAGCTAGTTGACTTTGTTCCTGGAAATTCATCCAAGCAGTTCAGCATCAGTGCTAACCTGGATCCGAAATAGGAAAGCGCGCTCATCGAGTTCATCCGTGAGAACCGGGACATCTTTGCATGGAAACCTTCTGATATGCCAGGTGTACCGAGGGAACTCGCTGAGCAGACTCTTAATATTGATCCGAAGTTTACGCCGGTCAAGCAATTCCTTCGTCGTTTCAGTAAAGAAAGGTGTAAGGCTATCGGTGAGGAGGTAGCCCGGCTCTTGGCGGCCGGGTTCATTGTTGAAGTTTTTCACCCTGAGTGGTTGGCTAACCCGGTGCTGGTGCTTAAGAAAAATGGCACCTAGTGCATGTGTGTGGATTATACGGACTTAAACAAAGCTTGTCCGGCTGATCACTTTGCTCTCCCCCGTATTGATCAAATTATTGATGCCACGATGGGTTGTGAGCGTCTGAGTTTTTTGGATGCTTATTCTGGTTATCATCAGATCAAGATGGCAGTTAAGGACCAGGAGAAGACAGCCTTTATCACTCCCTATGGAGCCTTCTATTATGTGTCTATGCCCTTTGGGCTCAAGAGTGCCCAGGCGACTTACTAGCGGTGTGTGCAGAATTGTCTTCATGATCAGGTTGGGCGCAATGTTCATGCCTATGTGGATGATATTATGGTGAAATCTAGGAAGAAGGAAACCTTGATAGATGATTTAAAGGAAACCTTTGACAATCTCCGGATTTATAAGATGATGCTTAACCCGGCCAAGTGCTTTTTGGTGTGTCAGCGGGCAAGCTCTTGGGATTTCTGGTTTCAGAACGAGGTATTGAAGCTAACCCGGAGAAGATAAAGGCTATCACCTCTCTAGCTAAGCCGGCGTGTATCAATGATGTTCAGCGTTTGGCAGGTCGTTGTCAGGACCCCGATTCCAAGTCACATCGACCTAGCCGGTAACACCTCATATCACTTTGCGGCCTCACGCACGGTATTCCCACGGGTATCGCCTTACCATGGCCCAGGACCGTTTGCGCCTTTTGGCTCACGTATATGATAGTGTCGCTAGCATCCATATGACAGAGAACCCGGGCCGACATGACTAGTCGTGAACCCAAAGTGGCGCTAACTTATGGGGACAGGCATACATGAATCAACATCGAGCATGTCAGTCAGCAGCGTGCGAATCCGGGCTGTAGCACTGGGCTAACAGGACTCCGGGAACCCGGGCTGTAGCAAGCTAGGCAGGACTCCGGATGTCACCGCGTGACATTTCCCCGAAGGGACAGACACAGGAACGAAGTGAATCACATGCCGGCGAGTCAAGTGTTCTGGAGCAGTAGTGCTGGGCTAGCAGGACTCTGATTAACCGGGCTGTAGGGGACTACTATGGCTCATGGAAGCACAAGACTACATTTCCCCATAAGAGAGGCTACCAAGGATAAACAACTAGGTTGTCGGATCCCACACATACCAAGCATTTCAATCATACACACAATATGCTCAATATGTGCAAATACAACATGGCATCACAACAAGACTCTACGACTCAAAGTATTTATTCATTAGGCTCCGAGGAGCGAGATATTGCAAACATGGGTCTCATGACCCAACATTCAGAGCATACAAGTCAAAGCACATGCGGAAGCTTAACATGTCTGAGTACAGACATCTACAAATGGAAAAGGCTGAGAAGCCTGACTATCTACAAGACCCTGCCGAGGGCACAAGATCGTAGCTGAGGTATCAAGCTAAACATCGAAGTCCACACGGAACCACTAGCGAGACTAACGTCTCTTTGCAAAACATAAAATTGGCAAACGTGAGTACAAATGTACCCAACAAGACTTACATCAGAACTAGCTACATATGCATCCGTATCAACAAAGGGGGTGGTGGAGTTTGACTGCAGCAAGCCAGCTTTGACTCGGTGGCTATCCTGAACTACGACTGCAAATAACTCTTTTGAGGTGGCGCACACGAGTCCACATATTCAACATATCAATACACCACTATGGATCCGCTCCCGTCTCCCTACAAGAAGGCCATCCATAGCACTCACGCTTATCTGGCGCATTTTAGAGTATCCACTTTCACTTGTCTATGAACTGTACAGGCAACCCAGAAGTCCTTTACCGCGGACACGGCTATTCGAATAGATGATGTTAACCCTCCAGGGGTGTACTTCTTCACACATGCTCTCACCACTTACCACCATGTACACGTCGTGTATCTCGGCAACCTTCAAGCGGAAGCCTGGCGAGGGAGTCGGCCACGACCTGACTAACCACACAAGCCTCTTGTCCAGGTTTATCGCCTATTCGAGTTCCATCCGCAAGGAGATCCGGCCGGGGTGTCGCTCACGGCCCCAAACGATGTGTACAGGGTTCCAAGCCCACCAAACGGGCGACGCTTGGCATACCCGGCCACGGTGCCTAGTCTGTCCGAAGCCCACCTGTACTGGGTGCCACTTGGTAGACTACTAACACTACCTACAAATACCAGAAACTAGTTGCAACTCCTGGACAGAGATCAAGTTGATTAATAAGTCGAGAGGGGCACTTAAGCATTCCAATGTGTGGTAGTAACTGTTCATGGTTCACAAACACAGAACTCAGTTCCTGAGGACGGCTGCAATGAGACAACCCACCATGTACTCCTACATGGCCTCTCACCGCTACCTTTACCAAATCGTGTTCACACACTTAGCTCTCAACAGTAGGGCATGTTCACAACTTTCCAATTCATCCCCGATGAATCAGACCTGACACAACTCTAAGCCATAGCAGGCATGACAAACAGGCATGAATGAGTAGGCACATCAGGGCTCAAACAACTCCTACTCATGCTAGTGGGTTTCATCTATTTACTGTGGCAATGACAGGTCATGCAGAGGAAAGGGGTTCGGCTACCGCAGCATGTAACAGTTGAAACGTTGTTGTCCTAATGCAATATTAGAGAGCAGGAGCGAGAGAGTGGGATTATATCGGAATGAACAAGGGGGTTTTGCTTGCCTGACACTTCCGAAGATAGTATAGCTCTTCATCGGTGTCATCGATCACATCGTCGAAGCAACGTCTACTCAGAGGGGACAATTACCGGCAACAGAGAGAAAACACAATCAATGCAATGCAACAATATGATGCATGAATGTGACATGGTAATAATGTTACGATTTGCACTAATGCATCTAGCAACAATTTAAATGAAGTCCATATGGACCAAGGGTTCATATGCAAACTCCATATTTAGCATTTAAGATGCCATTATCATGTTTTCACTTATACAGTAGGTATAAGTTGGTTTAACATGCATGAAAGTAGCATAAATGGATAGATTGCATTTTTCTGATAATTTTTCATATATAATTTATTTCATTCTGAGTTACAGATTAATTTCTATGAATTTTTGAAGTTTGCAACATTTTCTGGAATTTCCTATATAAGAATAAACCAGTAAATAAGTTATTGCGTCAGCGTTGCGTCAGGGTGACGTCAGCGGTCAACGGAGACGGTTCAGGTCAACCCTGACCTGTGGGTCCTGTCTGTCAGTGGTTAAATAAACTAACTAATTTAGTTAGCGTTAAACTAACACTAATATAGTTTAGTTACTAGCCTAGGCCCACACGTCAGTGACCCAGGAAAAGTCAAACAGGGTCAAACCCCGGGTCAGCGGGGTCAAACACGCTGGCGTTGAGTCGCCGGCAAGACCACACACGGCGGAGCGCGTTAGAAATCCTCCTCCGGCGACCAAATGGCCGGCGGAGGGCATCTACCAGCTGCTGGCGAACTCGCGCATCGAGTGGTGGTGGCGGTTGGGCCCGGGGTGGCCGGGGTTGTCGCCGAAGCTCGGGTGAGCTCGGGGTCGATGCTACGGTGGCCGGGGAGGCTCGTGCGGGGCACCTACGTGCTCTACGTGGCGCGGGAAGGAAGTTGAGCACAACGGCCGGACCGCTAGGTGGCCGGAGGCTCGTCGGCGGCAGTCACAGGCGGCGGCGCGTGCGGGCGAGCAAGGTGCGGCAGCTACGGTGCACGAGAGCGAGAACGGAGAGGGGGAAACGGTTCGGTGGCTCACGGCGGTTGCATCAGGCGTCGAAGCGGCTCGGGGAAGGCCGGACGGCGATGAGTCGACGATGGGGATCCGCGGCGACCGACGATGAAGAAGAGGTCGGGGACGGCGTTTGGAGGCGTCTGGCATCGAGTGGGTCGACGGGGAGGACGAGGGCGTCGAGGCGGAGGCCATGGACACCTCGGCGAGGCGAGGGAGGTCCTGTGGCCGTGGCTACGGCGAGCGGTGGTGACGGCGGCGCTCGGGTGTGTTCGGGAGAGAGCCAGGGAAGGGGATGGGTTGAGGAGGTGAGCCAGGGGGTTCCAGGGGGGTACGTGGCGTCTCCAGCCAGCTCCAGGCGGTCGGCGGCAAGCAGGAGTAGGCGTGGCGAGCTCGGCGGTATCGCGGTGTCCCTCCTCTGCCTACTGGCAGAGGTAGGCGATGACTGGCACCAGGCCAGTGGGCTGGGCCGTGCTGGGCCGCGCCAGGTAAGCGCCATTTAAGTGCTTTCTCCGCTCTGTCTTTTCTAGATTTGTTCTATTTTCTATTTATGCAATTTTGTTTTAATTTGGTTTTTCAAACCAAATTGCTTTTAAAAATTCTGAAAAATAGTTGTGGGCACCAAATGAATTATTTCAGAGGCCCTCAAGTAAATCCAAAATTGTTGGAGCATTTAAAATATTTAAATGCCCCAATTCAAATACAATATGAGTTAATTCAAATAACCAGAATGGCCTAAAAGTATGTGCATCATTTTTGGCAGAGGTTTTCACCTTTATCAAAAATCATGCACTTTTCTAAAGGGCATTCTGGGTTCATTGAAAAGATTTAAACTTGAACCTAGTTGAATTGATTTAGTGCCAGGGCTTGGTCATCCCCAATTCAAATTTCCTTTGAATTTAAACATGATGCATGCTCACTGATGCAACTATTTACAGCCATGAATCTAGGGCTGTGACAGTCGTATTGCGGCCTTAAGCCGGTTCATAAGCTGGTTGGGTGAGAAGGCTATCCCTGTGTACCAGATGATGAAGAAGACAGATCACTTTGTCTGGAGTGATGCTGCTGATCAAGCATTTGAGGCCTTGAAGAAACAGTTGGCTGAGCCGCCGGTTCTTGCTGCTTCCATTGATAAAGAGCCTTTGTTGTTATATGTGGCTACCAATAGCAGAGCTGTCAGTGTAGCCATTGTGGTGGAAAGGAAGGAATCAGGGAAGGAGCATCCGGTTCAATGGCCGGTTTAGTACATCAGTGAGGTGCTTATTGAATCCAAACAGAGGTATCCACATTGGCAGAAACTTGTGTATGGGATTTTTATGGCTAGTTGGAAGCTTAAGCAGTATTTTTTGGGTCATCCTATCACTGTGGTTAGTTCTGCCCCTTTAGGGGATATCATTCAAAACAGAGAAGTCACAGGTCGGCTAGCCAAATGGGCCATTGAGCTTGGACCTCATGGTTTAAAGTATGTGCCTCGTACATCCATCAAGTCTCAAGCACATGTGGATTTTATCAATGATTGGACAGAGTTGCAGATGCCTGAGGAGAAGCCGGATAGCACATATTGGACTATTCACTGATGGGTCCAAGCAGTTGGAAGGCTCGGGGGCTGGAGTTGTCTTGACTTCCCCGGAAGGTGATAAATTTTCTTATGTTCTCCGGTTGATGTTCCCTTGTACTAACAATGTAGCTGAGTATGAGGCCTTACTCCATGGTCTCCAGATGGCTAAAGAGATGAACTTAAGCTGGGTGAGGTGTTTCAGTGACTCAGATCTAGTAGCTCAGCAAGTTTCTGGCACTTGGGATTCTAAAGATCCACTCATGGCGGCTTATCGTCGAGAGGTTGATGTTATTGCGGGTAACTTCAATGGTTATCAAGTTGAACATGTTGATTGTAGGAAAAATGAGGCGGCTTATGCTTTAAGCCGGTTGGGGTCTCAGCGTAAGCCGGTGCCACCTAATACTTTCCTGGATATTCTGCATAACCCTTCTGTCAAATTGCCTACAGAGGAGGATCTTGCTATTCCTGACCCGGAAGCACAATTGGTCGCGGCTCTTCATGTTATTCTTGATTGGACAGTTCCATATTTGGCTTATATGACCCGGGGCGAGTTACCTGAGGATGAAACTTTGGCCAGGCAGATAACCCGGTGGTCTAAGTCAATGACTATTGTTCATGGAGAGTTGCATCATCGCAGTGTCACAGGGGCGTTTCAACATTGTGTTTCTCCTGAAGAAGGCTGTGAGATTCTACGAGAGATTCATGAAGGAGATTGTGGTCATCATGCCGGTTCTAAATATCTCATAGCCAAGGCTTTCCGTCATGGGTTTTATTGGCTGACGACTCACGCTGATGCTGAGGATCTAGTCAGTAAATGTGATGGTTGTCAGAAGTTTTCACGACGAGCTCATGTGCCAGCTCAAGAATTGAGGATGATTCTGATTGCTTCACCATTTGCAGTTTGGGGGCTTGATATGGTAGGGCCTTTCAAGAGGTCCCCAGATAAAAAGACTCACCTTTTGGTGGCAGTTGACAAGTTTACGAAATGGTTGAAGCAGAGCCGGTTAGCAAATGTGACGTGGCGACGGCGGTTCAATTTATCAAAAAGGTGATTTTCCGTTTTGGCTTACCCCATAGTATTATAACTGATAATGGCAATAATTTATCCAAGGGTGCTATGAAAGAATTTTATCAACGTGAGCATATCCGGCTTGATGTATCATCGGTGGCTCACCCCCAGTCTAATGGTCAAGCTGAGAGAGCCAATCAAGAGATCTTGAGAGGCATCAAGCCCCGGTTATGGTTCCTTTGCAAAGGACACTGGGTTGTTGGGTGGAGGAGTTACCCTCAGTGTTATGGAGTATCAATACTACCCCCAACAGATCTATGGGTTACACGCCTTTCTTCATGGTGTACGGAGCAGAGGCGGTTCTCCCTAGTGACATCCGTCATGACTCGCCCCGCGTGGCGGCTTATGTTGAAGCTGACAATGAAAAAGCACGTTAGGATGCACTTGAGCTATTAGATGAGGAGCGTGACCTTGCGGCGGCTCATTCGGCGATTTACCAACAAGATCTACGCTGTTATCACAGCCGCCGGGTTAAAACCAGAACCTTTCAAGAAGGTGACTTGGTGCTCCGGCTTATCCAGGATCAATCTGATATGCACAAGCTATCCCCACCTTGGGAAGGGCCCTTTGTGGTCAGCAAAATTCTGAACAATGGGTCATATTACCTTATCGATGTTCGAGACCACAAGGACTCACACACGTTGGGGGAGGAGACCCGCCGGCCATGGAATATTGCTCATCTTCAGCCTTACTATACCTGAGCCACCGGCTCTCTTGATGTACATATTTTGACAATGTATATATTATAATCAATATAATAAAGCCGGCATCCCTGATAATTAAGGGCCTCTGTCATTTCATTTCTCAGAAACTGAGTCTTTATATTACTTTATATGATCACTAAAAGGCTTGATGCCGAGTTACAGGGACGAAAGAGAGTTTGTTGGACAGCACAACTCAAACATAGGTACCCGGCGAGCACAGCTCAGAAATATATCACTTGGGGGCTTCCTGCTCATCGAGCATAGCTATGACTACCCTTGTTGATCCGGCTTATACGCCTGGAATATAATGTTACTTGGGGGATCTTTGTTCAACGGGCAAGAGTTTTTTATGACCCTTGTAACAGGCTTAAAAGCCAGGCTTGGAAGCCAGGTGTATTCACCTAAAAACCCGGGTTATCCTGCCTTTTTAACTCTGCCACTCCGCCCAGGTAATCATGGAACGACCCGCCATACTTTTGACAAGTCAATCTTATATAGACCCTGAACTTCTCAAAGTTAAAACGACGATTGGATATGTGAGGTCCGGCTTATAAGGTTTGTATCAAGGTTTATCTCAGTGGCAGTGCGGCCCTTGAAAGCACTTGAGTTTTAGGCCTGGCCGCCTATGAAAGCCTTGATTTTTTGTTGTTTGGTTTGAAGATTTTTTGAGGTTCTTCTCCCGTGACATATTAATACATGGTTAAAAACCGATGAGGGCTATGATGCCTTATGGTTTATACATGAAACTACCCGGTGTTTATTAACCCGGCCTGGCTTTGGACTATAAGTCGCTAGTACATGATGATATTAAATACTTGGAAGCATTGTGCTCCAAGTTTCAGGATATTACCCCTTGCTGCACACAGCGTGGTAAAGCCAGCAGTATATGATAAACAGGGCATTATGTGCTCAATCTTTTGGGTTGTCACCCTTACTGCACCGGTATGATCAAATATCACAGGTATGATATTTTTGTTATCTATGGTTATAGTTAAACCAACCCTGCTAATGGACTTTTATAGTCACCAACAGGTTTATGTTGGACGTTATGACCCTCCTGGCGGTAAACTGCCAGAGCAATTTTGTGCTCTGTTTTTTTATGCAGAACAAAGAAATACAATCCGCCCTACATAATGATATCATATGCATAAGTGGTATATCCTCAACTGGCGGATCAATAGTGTTATGTAACACAAAACATGCATGATGGCACGGCAGATCAGAACTCAACTAAAACTATTACATGGCTCAGCGAGCCCAAATGTTTAAGTGTTTTTCAGAAGATCAAATATAGGAACCGCCCAGCGGATCAATCTTCTTGGCCTTGACGGCTTGAAGCTTCTGGATCATCCTTCACCGGTTCTTCATCCTCCGTTGTTTGGAAGTTTGGTGATGACCAATCGATGCCACACAAGGCTTGGAATTCAGCTTCATCATCTATAAGTTCGGACGGATCAACTTCAGGGGCGAAAGTATGCTTACGAATTGGGGGGATCAGGTCCATAACTTTATAAGCCGGCGTGGGCATCTTCTGATTCTCCATATCATAGGCCGGTTGATATCTTGAAAGATTCGTTTCATCAGCAATCAGACTGGCCCAGGGACATATTTATTTCACGCAGGCAGAGAAGTCTTTCTTGTCAAAGGGAGTGCCATCTTCTTTCAAGCTTGGATACCCAGTAGCTAGCTTGGCCGAGTCTAGCTCTGCTTGCCATGCCTTAGCCCGGCTTAAAGCCGTAACGGCACCGGCTCTTGCAGATGACCGCTTCATCTCTTCAATCCTAGCAGGCAGAACAGAAATTTTTTCAAGACATCACTCAAAAGAGTGGGTGCTTGATTAGTTGGAGAAATCGTGGCAACGCGCGCTGAGTTCCAGTATATAGCTGTTCAATAAGTGTATATACGGCCTTGAGCTTCACAAGCATTTCTTGACCAAGATTGCTACTCCTAGGACCTATGTAATAATTATGGATTGATCAGAGATGGTTTTTACCATGAAAGATAAGACTCAATTTTGATGCTGGCAAAGCTACTCACCAAAAGATAGCAGAAACCATCTGGGATATACGGTGTTTTAAACCGGTAAGCTCAGTGGTCACCTCTTGAAGAGCAGCTTCCGCTTTTTCAGCCCGCTGCGTCAGAGCAGTTTTCTCTTCAGCCCAGGCGGTTCTTTCAGCATCAAAACTGGTCTTCAGTTTTTCTGTTTCAGCCAAGCTAAATTTGAATTTCGAGTCGGCTTTCCGGCTCTCAAATTCTTGATTCTCGAGCCGGGTTTTTTCATCAACCAATTGCGATTGAAGTTGAGCAGTGGCGTCCTGTACAAGCACAGATTTGCAACCACATTCATATTCGGGTTACAGTAATATAGGTCCCAAGCCTTTTGCAAGCAACAACACTTGGCACTTGGGCGCTAATGCCTACCGAAAAATTCTTCATGCAACGTCTTATATAAATAAGTCCTAAGAACTTTGCAAGCAAGAGTACTTGGCACCTGGGGGCTAATGCATATTGCTTGCGATTCCTTACTACTTTATGATGACCCGGTTGTGCCGCAAACAACCACAGCCGGTTCATGGGGGCTACACAAGTAAGCTTTTATTTATAAACGATGGTGAAAAGTAGCGGTTCATTCATGCTGATTAAACTGGCCCTTGGGGGCTACGGATGCAATGTTAATTGTTAAAAAACCGGTTTAATTAACTCTGACGGTGAAAACCGGCCTTTGAAGGATTCTACCAAAGATGCTTTTTATACTCATGACTATTCTAAGTCTCCAGCATATTCAATCTTATCATACATAGTAGACTTGCGGGCTGACAGGATATGCATGATGTATCAAGCCGGAGTTCATACCTCATATTTTTGATGCATATGCTTCACCATGTCAATTTCAAGATCGCGGCTGGTATGCACTTGGTTGAGATAACCAAAGAGTACTTCACTGATGTTTAATTGAGAATAATTGGCAATATCAATTCTCACTTTCCGCCTTTCAATGAACTCCTCTTTGGCGGAGTGCTTGGCCAAGACAGTAGGTTGTCCCGTTTCTTTGAAGCCGGTGCCAGTGATCACAACATCATCGGCATGTGTTCCTGACGGTTTAATTGGGCTTGATGATTCAGTGCTCAGATGATTGAGGTTTGTATGGTCACTGGAGAGATCAGGAATTTCTGGTGGAACATCATGGACAGGCTCTTCGGGTTGTAGCATGGAAGTGTCAGATGCTGGAATTTGCTGTTCCGGTTCATGGACTTTGGGGTCTTCAGCCGGCTTGATCACCTTTGCCTTCTTGCTAGGCTTTGCTTTTCCACTGCATGGGTTATGAGAGGTCAGTACAAGTATAAGAGCATAAGGTGGTAGAGAATAAAAAGTAATTGTTGTTACCCAGGGGCAGTTTTGAAAGCCGGCAGCTGGGTCTGTGATGAGTCGCCGGAAGAAGAGCGAGAAGCCTTGTCGTGGAATTGTCACGGCAGATGTCCTCGTGCAAGGACTTAGTCGTGGAGCCATCACAGCTAGGAAGCTTAAAGGGGTTAAGCGGGACAAGGAACACGAGGGTTATACTGGTTCGGCCCCTTACGGTGAAGGTAAAAGCCTACGTCCAGTTGAGGTGGTATCACTTAGGGTTTCGATGACCAGGGAGCTTAATCGCTATGCCTGGCTATCAATCTGTTGTCTCCCGTCCTGAACCGCCGCCGGGTCGTCCCTTTATATAGAGAGGTTGACGCCCAGCGGCTCTCAGAGTCCCGGCCGGCTTATAACAGTATCCGGCTCGAACTCTTAACTACTCTTGCCTTACATTACAAGTCTTGCCATAACGGTGGTTTATCACTACGGGCCTTAAGCCGCCTCCGGGTCTTAAGCCCATTATTGATCCGCCATCCTCAAGCTTGGTACTGGGCTTCACGTGATGATCCTTATGAGTAACCCGGCCCTTCCCGGGCGGGTGACTCTAATGGTTATATCCTCAACATTAGGCCCAGATTGATTTGAACCGGTTCATGTCAATCTTCAATCCCTTTAAGAAAAAAATCTTCCGGCTTCTGCTCGTGCAAAGGTTATAACCCGCCGCGACGTCATCTTCTGGATTCCTTGTAACCCGCCATGACGTCGTCTTCCATTAAATTCATTTTTTATTCTGTCATATCCCAACGGATCTTATCTCTTAATGACCATCCCGAAAATCGAGGCGTTTCTGCGGCAAGATAATCATGTCTTCCGCCTCCTCTTTTCCCGCGTCCATTTACCAGCCAGCCCTTATAAATAGGCCCGGCCCATAAGCCTTCATTCACTCCTCTCTTCCATCGTCTTCCTCCTCTGACGCCCGAGAGCTCGAGCTCCGCCGCCACCGCCGCGCCCCTTGTCTTCCTCGACCTCGGCCGCTGCATCACCCTGAACTGGTCCAGAGAAACGGCGGCCACCTCCGCATCTCATCAGTGCCAGTAAGTCCCTGCCACTCTACACAGTAGATTTGCATTAGGGTGCCGCCGTTCTTCCCCTGTTCTTCGTAGTTCATCCGAGTTCTTCACAGTTCTTCCACCGCGACCTCTTTTGATCCGGAACATAGGATAGAACTCCTGCGGTAGTGGTTTCGCACCCATTTCTAGTACTAGCAGATCCCTCTTGCTTGCAAAAAGACCTCATTAGAACTTATGAACTTCTCTGTGCCAGTTTTTAGGTCTAGAAAATTTCTCCTTTCTAGACGACCGTTTGATCCAAAATAATTACTGCGATCTGTGAAACCTGTTTGTGCCACACTTAGTCAAAAATTGCATCTGTTAGCTATGGCGGCTCATATCTCCGGTTTAAAAGAGGCCATGCGCTGTGAAATTTCCGGCTCATTTATGATAGAGTTTTAAACAACTTGAATTACTCATGATGTCCACAGCGGCTTAGATAACCCGACACAATTAGCCATATATCATTAGGCCCCTTCATAAGCCGCCATCTTGAATACTGAACTGGAATCTTCCTCCGGCTTATATTTGAACCGGACATTTCCTTTTGTCATAGGATTTCATCTTTCACAATGCCGCCCAAGGCTCCCAAGGCACCCATTACGTGCAACTGGGTGAGGTCCAACGTTACCGATGATACCTTAGATGATTTCGTGAAGACGGGTTACCTGCCTAAGAAGGAGGTCATGTCCTATCGTGCCCCTGACCCGTCGGAAGAAAGACCTCAACCAAGAGATGGAGAGGTTGTGATATTTGCTGATCACATGAGCCGGGGTTTTGCACCTCCCGGCTCAAAATTCTTTAGAGATGTTCTGAACTTCTTCGATCTGCGACCTCAAGACATTGGACCCAATTCCGTGTCGAACATTTGTAACTTTCAAGTGTTCTGTGAAGTATACCTTGGAGAAGAGCCCAGCCTACTGCTCTTTAGGGAGCTGTTTTATCTGAACCGCCAGAACGAGTGTGCCAACGGGCCTAGCTTGGAACTTGGTGGAATTTCAATCCAACGACGGAGAGATTGCCTCTTTCCTTATGCTGAACCGCCAAGCCACCCAAAGGACTGGAACCAGACATGGTTCTACTGCCAGGATACTTCTCCGGCTGATGAGAACCCTCTGCCCGGCTTTCGCGCCCTGCGTCTGGAGTCAAATCACCCCCTGCCAGACAAATTATCTCAAGCTGAGCGTCAACCGCTTATCCCCACCATCAACAAGATAAAAGCTCTTCTGGGAAATGGTCTTAACGGCGTTGATCTGGTCCAGGTCTGGATTGCATGGCGGGTGATTCCCTTGAGCCGCCGCCCCGGCTTAATGTGTGATTACACGGGCCGGAAGGATGATCCTCTGCGGCACAGTCCCAACGACTTACCTGAGGACGTCGTTGACGACATGACCAAGTCCCTTCTGAACGAGAGCTTAGCAGACTGCGGGAGGACAGGCTTAAGTCCCTTCTGCAAAGCTAACCCGGCTCCGGCGGTAAGCTACCGATCTGAGCACCTTACTTTCCATTTTAACAATTTTCATCTTAACCTCAAGAAATCTTTGTTGTATTTTTCAGGCTAATGATAAGTTCTGGAAGGTCAAGTACGATCATGAGGCGGCTAAAAAAGCCAGGAAGGCTAAGAAAGCCGCCAGGAGAGCCGCTCCCCGCAAGAAGGGGAGTAAGCCTAGCGCCTCAGACCTGCTTCAGCTGGATGACACCTCTGAGTCAGAGGTAACCCTTCATTCTTATGCTCTTCTCTTGTTATTTTGTTGTTCTTAACCACCTTATCGACACTGATTATCAGCAGGAGGACACCGGAGCGAGTAACCCGGTGATTGAAGAGGTAACTA
Organism: Triticum aestivum; assembly: GCF_018294505.1. Classification (NCBI taxonomy): domain Eukaryota; kingdom Viridiplantae; phylum Streptophyta; class Magnoliopsida; order Poales; family Poaceae; genus Triticum; species Triticum aestivum. The sequence continues at coordinate 228,278,141 of NC_057814.1, read as the reverse complement.
TACTTTCCTCCGACTCGGAGCCCTTGCCAAGGCTGAAAGTCCGAAGAGTAACCCGGAAAGTAAGATTTTCCCATCCTTTAGCTTATCAAGATCCTCAATTTCTTTTGAAGCAACAGATTCATGAGAGCCGGAGGCAAACCCGGGCCAACAAGGATCCAGACCTCTCCTATGGCTTACCTGAAGCATCAAGGAAGCGCCGGACCGAGGTTATCTCCAACTTATATCCTTTTCATCCTTTGGCGGGCATCACACGTCAACCACTCAACTCTTCTGATTCAAACTATCAGGAAACTTCACCTTCCTCCGGTGACTCCGTGCAATCTAACTTGCCGGCCTTCAAGACTGCACCCGGGTAATGACGATCATCTTATTTTGTGCTTTATATTACTCATGTTTTTGCACTAACCTTTTGACTTTCAGAGCACAAGCAAAACTCAGCAAGAGGGCAAAGAAAAGTCACCCGGTCGAAGAACCGGTCTTGACTGAACCCACCGCCTCTGCTTCTGAGCCGCCGTCTGCACCAGACACCACCACTCCAACTGAACAACAAGCCACGGAGAGTTCTGACAACCCGGAGATCCCCAGCTCAGCTCAACCGGCCAATGACCCGGATGTGGTGATTACCCGGACCGAATATGTTGAGCCGGGGAGACCCACTGTGCTGGCCAGATGCTCTGCTAAAGAAGAACTGCTGGAGCGCCGCAGGGCCAGACTGGATATCACTGACTATGCTAACTTGAGCATTGGAGACATTGTTTCTGGTTATATTAGTCAAGTGCACAACAGCCGGGACCTGGAGATTGACATGGTGAAGCAGATACAGCAAAAATCTGAGGTACAACTCTCTTGCTTACTCCATAGTCATCCTTACCATGCTAGCCCCCAAGTCTATTACTTATGATAGAATATGTTGTAGACTTAATTCCGGCTTACCTTCATGAACCGACACTATAAATAGAATCTTTCAGCATACATTAGCCCCCAAGTGCCAAGTGTCTTTGCTTGCAAAGTGCTTGGGACTTTAATATTGCATGATAATTACTCAAATTGTAACCCGGAATTTGTACAGGCTGCTTGCAAGAAATTTGAATCGGAAATCTCTGAGCTGAAGAACCGCCTGAAGACTCAGGAAACTGAGACCCGGAAGGCCAATGCCAAATTTGAGTTCAGTGTTGCTGCACAAGAAAAACTGAAGAAGAAATTTGAAACAGAAAGAAAGACTTGGGCCGAGGAGAAGACTGCCTTGCTCAGCCGGGCCGAACAAGCGGAGGCTGCTCTGACTGAAAGAACCGCCGAACTCTCCGGCTTAAAACGCCATGTGTCACAGATGGTCTCCGCAATCTTCGGTAAGTCATTCTGCAAGCTTTTAACAAGTTTACATTCTTCATGTCTCATAAGTCCCACCATTGCCATCAGCTCACCTGACGTTATTATGCAGGTCCCAGAAGCTCCAACCTTAATCAAAACGTGCTGACCAAGCTGAGGGCTGTTTACACCTTGGTGGAGCAACTCTACACCGGGTCACAACGTGCCTTAGCCGTTGTGGCTCTGTCCAATGAGGTTCCCACTCACCTGGCAGACGTACTCAGGCGGCTTGCCGTACTTCCTCAACGCTTCCAAGAGCTGAGACGGGCTTCTGCAAGAGCCGGAGCTATAGCTGCTCTGAGCCGGGCCAAGGCGTTTCTACCGGAGCTAGACCCGGCCGACATCGCTCTTGGATACCCCAGCCTGAAGGAAGACGGTACCCCCTTTGACCAGAAAGACTTCGCCGCCTGTGTGAAGAGCGTGCGCCCGGTGGCCACCTTGATTGGGAATGACACAGACCTTACCAAGTATCAGCCGGGCTATGACGCGGAGAATCAGAGGATCCCAACTCCACGCTATGAAGCAGTCAGCCTGATCCCGCCGACTCGTAAGCATACCTTCGCCCCAGAAGTTGACCCGGCCGGGTTAATTGATGATGAGGCTCAATTTGAAGCTTTGAGCGGCATTGACTGGAAATCATCAACCTTCCAGGTCATGGGAACAGCCGGAGGAGCGGAGAGGGATGAGCCGGGAACTTCAGCCCAACAAGCATCTTGATTTCTTAGGCGGCTCATGGTTACACCTTAAAACAATGCCTCACCTTTTGGACTCGGGGAGTCCTGTAATAGAGTAGGACAAACACTTAATTTTGTCGTGCCATCGTGCACGTGTAGGGTGCTGAACTCCGTTGAAGCTGCTCCTTTATATTCCTCCGGGTTATGTTCGATCATCTCCCTTTCTTAAGTTAAAGAGCTGTCTTTAATTGTCCTGCATAGAAAACAAATCACAAGTCTCTGGGCGGCTTACCGCACTGAGAGTCATATATTTTACATATAACCCGGAATATGAACCGAAGTCATCAAAGACCGGCTCTCAATTACATCCTCGAGGTAACCATAATAGCATACTTGCAAGCCTTCAAGTATACTTCCGGTTTATGTAACCCAAATAATGAGGTTGAGAACTCAACTCCGGTTCACCAGCATCGATAATGCTTATTGTGTGCTATCATCATTGTTAAGCAAAGTTAAGCCGGCGGAGTAAGAACCGCCCTTGCACACTGTTGATATGATCAAAAGAACTTGTTGCAAACCAAAAGATCAAAACTTAGGGGCTTCTGGTTCGAATACGACCAGAGAACCGTCCCAAAGGGGTTAAGCTAAGATTCGAATGCGATCATATAGCCCCCAGTGGCTTTGGCGTTGCCGATCAAGAGGGTACCGACAGCTATGTTCTCTTTGGTTCGAATACGACCTATGTTTGAACAGGAAGCCCCCAAATGACCTTGAGAGTTGTTTAACGACGCTGATTCGAATACGATCCACGTCGGTTCCCAAAGGGGGTTGAGCTATGATTCAAATATGATCAAGAAAAACTCCCCAATGAGCTCGGCAATTTGCCAATCAAGTGGGTATCGACAGCTATGTTCTCTTTGGTTCGAATACGACCTATGTTTGAACAGGAAGCCCCCAAGTGATCATATTGTTAACGGCTAGATTCGAATACGATCATAAGCCGGATCCACCTCCAAGTGACCATGTAATGTTGTAATAGAAATAACAATAACACATTTGCCTTTGGAGGAGAAAAGGACAGAGGTCCTGCTTTATTATTTATCATAATATATACATGGCTATAGAAATATGTACATTATGAGAGCCGGTGGCTCAAGTGTAATAAGGCCGAAGCTGAGCTATGTTCCACGGCCGACGGGTCTCTTCCTCCGACTTACGTGAATCTTTGTGCTCCCGAACATCGATAAGGTAGTATGACCCGTTGTGCAAGTTCTTGCTGACCACAAAGGGCCCTTCCCAAGGCGGGGATAACTTGTGTGCATCTGTTTGATCTTGGATGAGCCGGAGCACCAGATCACCTTCCTGGAAGACTCTGGACTTAACCCGGCGGCTGTGATAGCGGCGCAGGTCTTGTTGGTAAATCGCCGAGCGAGCCGCTGCCACATCACGCTGTTCATCCAACAAGTCAAGAGCATCTTGGCGCGCCCGCTCATTATCCGCCTCAACATAAGCCGCCACTCGAGGCGAGTCATGACGGATGTCGCTAGGGAGGACCGCCTCCGCTCCATAAACCATGAAGAAAGGCGTGTAACCCGTAGACCTGTTAGGAGTAGTATTGATGCTCCATAACACGGAGGGTAACTCCTCCACCCAACAACCCGGCGTCCGTTGCAAAGGGACCAAAAGCCGGGGCTTGATGCCCTTCAAGATTTCCTGATTGGCTCTCTCAGCTTGACCATTGGATTGAGGGTGAGCCACTGATGAAACATCAAGCCGAATATGCTCTCGTTGACAAAACTCCTCCATGGCACCTTTAGACAGATTGGTACCATTGTCAGTTATAATGCTGTGTGGAAAACCAAAGCGAAATATCACCCTCTTCATGAACTGAACCGCTGTGGCTGCGTCACACTTACTAACTGGCTCTGCTTCAACCCACTTTGTAAACTTGTCGACCGCCACCAAGAGGTGGGTCTTCTTATCCTTGGATCTTTTAAAAGGCCCAACCATATCAAGCCCCCAGACCGCAAACGGCCAAGTGATTGGAATCATCCTCAATTCTTGAGCCGGCACATGAGCCCGTCGCGAGAACCTCTGGCAACCGTCACATTTACTGACCAAATCCTCTGCATCAGCATGAGCCGTCAGCCAATAAAAACCATGACGAAAAGCCTTGGCCACAAGGGACTTTGAGCCGGCATGATGGCCACAATCCCCCTCGTGAATTTCACGTAAAATTTCTTGACCTTCCTCAGGGGAAACACAACGCTGGAAAGTTCCAGTGACACTGCGACGATGCAGCTCACCATTGATAATTATCATTGACTTAGACCGCCGGGTTATTTGTCTGGCCAAAGTTTCATCCTCAGGCAATTCTCCCCGGGTCATGTAAGCCAAGTATGGTACTGTCCAGTCTGGGGTAATGTGGAGAGCCGCCACCAACTGTGCCTCCGGGTCAGGAACAGCCAAGTCTTCCTCTGTAGGCAACTTAACAGAAGGGTTATGCAAAATGTCCAAGAAAGTATTAGGTGGCACCGGCTTTCGCTGAGAGCCCAGCCGGCTTAAAGCATCAGCCGCCTCGTTCTTCCTGCGATCGATGTGCTCTACTTGGTAACCCTGAAAATGTCCAGCAATGGCATCAACTTCGCGGCGATAAGCCGCCATGAGAGGGTCCTTGGAATCCCACTTGCCTGACACTTGTTGGGCCACTAAATCTGAGTCGCCAAAGCACCTTACCCGGCTCAAGCTCATCTCCTTAGCCATCCGAAGACCATGGAGCAAGGCCTCGTACTCAGCCGCATTGTTAGTACAGGTAAACATCAACCGCAGTACATAGCAAAACTTGTCACCTCGAGGGGAAGCTAATACAACTCCAGCCCCCGAGCCCTCCAATTGCCTAGACCCGTCGAAGTGAATAGTCCAATATGTATTATCCGGTTTCTCTTCAGGCACCTGCAGCTCTGTCCAATCGTTGATGAAATCCACCAATGCTTGAGATTTGATAGCAGTGCGTGGCACGTATTTCAGACCATGAGGCCCAAGTTCTATAGCCCACTTAGCCACTCTTCCTGTGGCTTCTCTGTTTTGGATGATATCTCCTAGGGGAGCAGAACTAACCACAGTGATAGGGTGACCCTGGAAATAATGCTTAAGCTTCCGGCTTGCCATGAATACCCCATAAACAAGCTTCTGCCAATGTGGATACCGTTGTTTGGACTCAATGAGTACTTCGCTGACGTAGTAAACCGGCCGCTGAACCGGATACTCCTTACCCTCTTCCTTACGCTCCACCACCACAGCCACACTGACGGCTCGTGTGTTAGCGGCTACATACAGCAATAAGGGCTCCTTGTCAACAGGAGCAGCAAGGACTGGGGGCTCAGCCAGCTGTCTCTTCAAATCCTCAAAAGCAGCATTAGCAGCATCATTCCAGATAAAGTCATCTGTTTTCTTCATCAACTGGTACAGTGGCATGGCCTTTTCACCCAAACGGCTTATAAACCGGCTCAAAGCAGCGATGCGGCCCGCCAGACGCTGGACGTCGTTTATGCACGCCGGCTTAGCCAGAGAGGTGATTGCCTTGATCTTTTCCGGGTTAGCTTCAATGCCTCTGTGAGAAACCAGAAAACCCAAGAGCTTGCCTGCGGGAACACCAAAAACACACTTGGCCGGGTTAAGCATCATCTTGTAAACCCGGAGATTATCAAAGGTTTCTCTAAGATCATCTACCAGGGTCTCCTTCTCCCTGGATTTAACCACGATATCATCCACATAGGCATGAACATTGCGCCCAATCTGGTTATGAAGACAATTCTGCACACAACGCTGGTAAGTCGCCTGCGCACTCTTGAGCCCAAAAGGCATAGACACATAACAGAAGGCTCCAAAGGGAGTGATGAACGCCGTCTTCTCCTGGTCCTTAACTGCCATTTTAATCTGATGGTATCCAGAATAAGCATCCAAAAAACTTAAGCGCTCACAACCCGCCGTAGCATCAATAATTTGATCAATACGGGGGAGAGCAAAAGGATCAGCCGGACAAGCTTTGTTTAAATCCGTGTAGTCCACACACATCCGCCAGGTGCCGTTCTTCTTGAGCACGAGCACCGGGTTAGCTAACCATTCTGGATGAAAAACTTCAACAATAAACCCAGCCGCCAAGAGCCGGGCTACCTCCTCACCAATGGCTTTCCGCCTCTCCTCATTAAACCGCCGAAGGAATTGCCTGACCGGCTTAAATTTCGGATCAATATTGAGAGTGTGCTCAGCGAGTTCTCTAGGTACACCTGGCATGTCAGAAGGTTTCCATGCAAAAATGTCCTTGTTCTCACGGATGAACTCGATGAGCGCGCCTTCCTATTTCGGATCCAGATTGGCACTGATGCTGAACTGCTGAGATGAGTCACCTGGAACAAAGTCAACAAGTTTAGTCTCATCAGCTGACTTAAATTTCATTGCCGGCTCATGCTCCGTGGTTGGCTTTTTCAAAGACGTCATATCTGCCGGGTCAACATTGTCCTTGTAAAACTTCAACTCCTCTGTTGCACAAACAGATTCAGCGTAAGCCGCGTCACCTTCCTCACACTCCAAGGCTATCTTTCGGCTGCCATGAACCGTAATGGTCCCATTGTGACCCGGCATCTTGAGCTGCAAATACACGTAACACGGCCGTGCCATGAACTTGGCGTAAGCCGGCCGCCCAAATAAAGCATGATACGGACTCCTTATCTTAACCACCTCAAAGGTTAGTTTTTCCGCCCTATAATTGTACTCATCTCCAAAGGCCACTTCCAGCTCGATCTTACCGACTGGATATGCCGACTTACCGGGCACCACGCCATGGAAAACAGTATTGTACTGGCTGAGGTTTTTATCAGTCAAACCCATACGATGGAAGGTCTCATAATAGAGGATGTTGATGCTGCTGCCTCCGTCCATGAGCACTTTAGTGAATTTATATCCCCCGACCTGAGGAGCCACCACCAAGGCCAGGTGACCCGGATTATCAACCCGGGGAGGATGATCTTCCCTACTCCACACAATAGGCTGCTCAGACCATCTTAAATAGCGTGGAACCGCCGGCTCAACAGCATGCACAGCCCTTTTATGGAGCTTCTGCTCTCGCTTGCACAGACTGGTAGTAAATACATGATACTGCCCGCCATTGAGCTGCTTTGGATTGGTCTGGTATCCCCCCTGCTGCTGCTGCTGATGACCCTGGCCGGACTGCTGATTAAAGCCCCCTTGAACATTCTGAGAATTGGAATTTGAACCGCCGCCCGGGCCATGAAAGCCGCTGGCGCCTGAGCCGCCGCCCGGGCCACTGTTGCCATTGAAAGCATTGGAATTTTTAAAGGCCTTCATGATTGCGCAGTCCTTCCATAGATGAGTGGCCGGCTTTTCCCTAGAGCCATGCCTTGGACAAGGCTCATTCAACAACTGCTCAAGCGTCGGGCCTGACCCGCCGGCACGGGGAGGTGGTCTCCCCTTACGCCGGTGGTTGTTACCCTGTGAACTGGTGTTGGCCACAAACTCCATACTGCCATCAGCCTTACGCTTGTTACCTCCCTGGTTCGCCGGGTTATGCTGGGGGCCCTTGCCATTGCCATTCCGTTTTCCCTTCCCTGTCCTTTCATCATCCGACGCGGGATCCTTGGTACTATCAGAGTCGGCGTACTTGACCAGAGCCGCCATCAGCGTACCCATATCATTGCAATCGCGCTTGAGCCGCCCGAGCTTCATCTTCAGGGGCGTAAAACGACAATTCTGCTCTAACATTAAGACTGCAGAGCCGGCATCCATCTTATCAGATGAATGTATTATCTCTTTGACCCGGCGAACCCAATGGGTTGTAGACTCACCCTCCTGCTGCTTACAGTTAGTCAAATCCACAATTGACATAGACTGCCTACAGGTATCTTTGAAGTTTTGGATGAACCGGGCTTTTAGTTCAGCCCAAGACCCGATAGAATTTGGTGGCAGTCCTTTCAACCAAGTGCGGGCAGTCCCATCTAACATCATGGTGAAGTACTTGGCCATTGCCGCTTCGCTGACCTCCAGCAACTCCATAGCCATCTCGTAACTCTCGATCCATGCTCCGGGTTGTAAATCAGCCGTGTAATTAGGTACCTTCCTAGGCCCCTTGAAATCCTTGGGCAGACGTTCATTACGGAGAGCCGGCACCAGACAAGGAACACCTCCGGTCCTCGTAGGTATACCCGCGTCGATGGAAGCCGTCGGATAAGCCGGGAGTGGCTGGTAAGCCGTCAACTGAGCCGCCTGCTCCGCCTCTTGCCGTGCTCTGTCTTGGTCCACCGCGTTAAAGGCTCCATTATGAACCGGGCCGTGGCCAGGAGGCAAGTCACGGTGTCGGACATTGCTTGAGCCGGTCGCTGAGACCATGTGCCTGCTGTAACTCGGGCTCCGGCCAGGACGAGGGGTTGAATGAATCCTGTCCCGGCTATAAGAATATGCCTCCTGTTGCGCCAAAGCCGTCTGAAGGAGTTCTCTGACCCGGCGGGTTTCAACCGCCGTCGGAGAGTCGCCATCGATTGGGAGAGCCGCCAGTCGCGCCGCCGCGGCGACCATGTTTTCCAACGGGTTGGCATAATGACCCGATGGTATTGGCACGTGCTGAGGGGGAGTAGTGTTCACCCGGGGAGGCCCCATCACTTGGGGCTGAATTGGCGTTCCAGCCCCGGGCGCCGTGATCTCTGGCGGGTTACTGGGCCCTGCACCAGGCGTGTTGAAGAGGTTTCGAGGATCGTAAACCGGAGGGAGTCAAGATTGAGACTTTTGATGCCTCCTTCTCATGATCTCATTGGACGCGTTCTGATCCATCGTGAGCCGGAAAGACTGCGCTTGAATCAGCTGAGTCTGGGCGTCGAGAGCCGCCCTCTCTGCAGCCATCCTGATCCCTTCCGCCGCCAGATCCTCCTTGGCTTTTGCTAGATCCAACCTTAACTGTACCACCTCCGCGTCATGCTGAGCTTGATCCGCCGGGGCGACTGTAGCGGTTAACAGGGCCGTCATCTTGTCTGTGAGATCCATCAGCACCTGAGCCGGCGAGGGCACAGGGCTTCCTGCCCCGGCGGTGGGGTTTTGAACAGGTTGTGCGCCAGCCATGAAGATTCCAACCCGGCTCGGCGGCTCAAAGGGGTCCGGAATACTGTCGCCATCGGAACACCCCCTGAGCCTGCCATCTTGAAGTTGGTATAACGAATCGGTCTCCTCTGTGGATGACTCGCCGTCAGAGCGAGCGGCCGTCTCATCACCAGATCCAGATCCTTCAGAGAGCCCTCCATGGACGCATCCCACGAAAGCACGCTTCAAGGCAGGCAAAGTCCGGGCGGGTCGTGCACGTTGAGCCGTCTCGATGAGATCGGCGCAGAGGTCCGGCTCAGGGCCCGGCTCACCAATCTTGCCAATAAAGACATGGATTCCGCCGAAGGGGACCCGGTACCCGTACTCAATTGAGCCGGCGTCGGGGCCCCAGTTTGCATCGTCGATGTAGAGCTTGCCGCGACGACTCTTGGTCATCCGGCCCACAGCGTATCCCTTGAGCCCTTCGAAGCTGCCCTTCAAGAACTCAAATCCACCGTGCGCTGGCCCCACGGTGGGCGCCAACTGTCGTGGAATTGTCACGGCAGATGTCCTCGTGCAAGGACTTAGTCGTGGAGCCATCGCAGCTAGGAAGCTTAAAGGGGTTAAGCGGGACAAGGAACACGAGGATTATACTGGTTCGGCCCCTTACGGTGAAGGTAAAAGCCTACGTCCAGTTGAGGTGGTATTACTTAGGGTTTCGATGACCAGGGAGCTTAATCGCTATGCCTGGCTATCAATCTGTTGTCTCCCGTCCTGAACCGCCGCCGGGTCGTCCCTTTATATAGAGAGGTTGACGCCCAGCGGCTCTCAGAGTCCCGGCCGGCTTATAACAGTATCCGGCTCGGACTCTTAACTACTCTTGCCTTACATTACAAGTCTTGCCATAACGGCGGTTTATCACTACGGGCCTTAAGCCGCCTCCGGGTCTTAAGCCCATTATTGATCCGCCATCCTCAAGCTTGGTACTAGGCTTCACGTGATGATCCTTATGAGTAACCCGGCCCCTCCCGGGCGGGTGACTCTAATGGTTATATCCTCAACAAGCCTCCTGATAGTTTGAATCGGAAGAATTAAGTGGCTGGCGAATGAGACCCGCCAGTGGATAAAAATAGTTTAAATTTGGAAGGACCTCGTTTCGACGTTTCCGCGGAGCCGGAGTACAGGGTAAGCCGGAGGATAATCTTCACCTCCGCTGGTCCGAGTTTGTCGCCGGTTGTCGTGCTGCTGTTGCTTCAAAAGAAAGTGAGGATCCAAATGAGCTAAGGGGTGTGAAAAGCTTACTTTCTGGGTTACCCGTTGAATTTTCTGTCTTGGCAAAGGCGCTGAGTCGGAGGAAATAATAGTTACCTCTTCTTCGACCGCTTGACTGGCCCCCATGTCATCCTGATGATAATCAGTGTCAATAAGATAGTTGAAAAAGGAGCCAAGGGAATCAAGGGCTACCTCCGACTTAGAACTGTCGTCCAGTTCAAGCATCTCGGAAGTAGTTAATTTCTTCTTATTCTTCTTGGCGACTTTCTTGGCGGCTTTCGTTTTGGCCCTGGCTTTCTTGGCAGCTTCGTGGTCATACTCCATGTTCCAAAAATCGGATTCAGCCTGTGAAAATCATCAAAGTTGAGTTAATGGAACATTTGAATGATAAGGTGAAGTAAGTGATTTAGAGACTCACATCTGGTGGCGGGTTAAGTTTGCAGAAAGGGTTCAGTCCCACTTTGCTGCAGCTTTCCAGGCTCTCGTTCAGAAGGGTCTTTGTCATTTCATTGACTGCATTATGAGTGATGCACACGGAGCTGTGGCGCAGTGGGTCTTTGGCACCTCCCGTGTAAGTGCACATTAAGCCGGATCGGCAGCTCAAGGGTATCATTCGCTAAGAAACCCAGCACCGAACCAAGTCAATACTGGTTAACGCATTTCCCAGTAGGGCCTTGACCTTTGCAATAGTGGGTGCAAGCTTTGCATGTTCAGCAGTGGCAAGCTTTTCGGGAAGTTGATGCTTTGGGTCGAGCCGCTGGACATGATAACCCGGCAGTGGATTTTCATTAGCCGGAGAAGTATCTTTACGATAGAACCATGTTTGGTTCCAATCTTTGGGGTGACTCGGCAGGCGAGCATAGGGGAAGATAGCATCTCTTCTTCGTTGAATTGAGACCCCGCCAAGTTCTAAGCTGGGTCCGTTAGTAAACTCGTTTTGCCGGTTCAGATAAAAATATTCCTTGAAGAGTTCAACACTGGGTTCTTCTTGAAGGTACACTTCACAGAAAACTTGAAAATTGCAAATGTTTGACATGGAATTGGGTCTGATATCTTGAGGATGGAGTTGAAAGAAGTGCAGAACGTCTCCGAAAAATTTGGATCCAGGTGGTGAGAAGCCCCGATTCATGTGATCAGTAAAAACAATGACCTCACCATCCTTTGGTTGAGGTCTTTATTCGCCTGGTTTGGGGGCGTGCCAATGCATGATATTTTTTGCTGGTAAGTAGCCGATTTTGACAAAATCTTTGAGCATGTCTTCGGTAACAATAGAGGGATCCCAATTACATGAAGTGACTGTCTTCGGCATTGTGAAGGAAGAAGCCTAAAAGAAAGAAAATTTGCCGGTTTATGTTGATTCGTTAAGCCGGAGGTGAATGCTGCAGTATATATTCAGATTAGCAGCTTAAATGGGGCCTAATGACATATGACTACTTATAACTGGTGATGTAAGCCGCCATGACCATAATGGTATTTAAGATCTATCAAGAGTGAAATCTGCTAAGTGTTGGATAAACAGGTTTTACAGACTGGAGCAGCTAATTTGGATCTAACGTTGTGTGAAAAAAGAAAGTAAAATCAAAGCCTAAATATCGTAGCAGCGGAGGAACTAGCATATTGGCAAGATTTCTGCATCTAGGAAGTGTATTCAGTGATTAAGAGAAGGTACATAAACAGTTTCCGCGTATTTCAAAAGTTATTTTTGGATTGAAGAAAGGATCAAACAGAGGTATGATGAAGAACGACGACAAACTCCGAAGAACTTCAGAAAACCCTAATGGAGATCTACAGCGGAGAAAGGAGAGGTACTTACTGGATCCACTGAGCAATGGAGAGGTGCCGCAGTTTCTCTGGTCTCGTTCAGGTCGATGCAGCGGCCGGGGTCGAGGAAGACGACGAGGTCGACGGCGGCGGTGTTCAGATGCGCAGATGCGTTGTGAAAGAGAGAAAGGTTGAAGACGAGAAGGCGAAGGGGGAGAGTGAAAATGGACCCCTGGTCCTATTTATAAGGCTGGAAGGATAAGTGGCATGTGCGGGAATCGAGGAGACCAAAAATGGATACGTGATGGTGCAAATGCCTCGATTTTTGGGGGTTCAGTAAAAGTGAAGATTTATTAAGATTTTGGCCTGGTGCAATATTAATGACAGGTGACGTCATTGCGGGTTACCACAATCCCACGAGATGATGTCATGGCGGGTTACAAGATCTTGCGAGAGTAAATGAGAAAAGGATTTTTCTAAGTGTTGAAGATTGACATGAACAAATTCAAATCAACCTAGGGCCTAATGTTGGAGATATAACTATTGGGTATGACCCGCCTAGGAGGGACCGGGTTATACCCCTGGTGGTTCATAGGATGAAGCCCATGATGATATTAAGGATGGTGGTTCATGAAGGGGACTTGGTAAAGGCCTGAAGCCCGAAGGTGACATAAGGCCCATAGGTGTAAACCGCCATATATGTATGACTTGTATTGTAAGGCATGAGTAGTTAGTCACTGAGCTGGACACGTTGTATAAGACGACCGGGACTCCATGAGCCACTGGGCGTCAACCTGTGTATTGATACGAACATTTTGCATCATGCTTTTATATCGATATTTATTGCATTATGGGCTGTTATTACACATTATGTCAAAATACTTATGCCTATTCTCTCTTATTTTACAAGGTTTACATAAGGAGGGAGAATGCCGGCAGCTGGAATTCTGGGCTGGAAAAGGAGCAAATATTAGAGAACTATTCTGCACAACTCCAAAAGTCCTGAAACTCCACGAAAGTTATTTTTGGAATTAATAAAAAATACTGGAAGAAGAATCCACGTCAGGGGGCCTCCACCTGTCCACGAGGGTGGGGGCGCGCCCCCCTGCCTCATGGGCCCCCTGTTGGCCCTCCGATGCCCATCTTCTGCTATATGAAGTCTTTCGTCCGAAGAAAAATCATAAGCAAGCTTTCGGGACGAGACTCCGCCGCCACGAGTGTCAGGACCGGATTTTCGGGACATTAATTTCCCAGAAAATGGCCTTTGTGCTCACCAGCCCCAGGATTACTGTTAGCTGATGAGGCACCAACTCGATACAAGAATTCCAAGCAAAGTACAAAAATATGCAGTACAAGACCATTGTGGCCTATGAGTACAACACTTGGTTTCTAGTGGTTGATGGCGGAAGCGGTTTGTGGTACATCTGCGTCTATGGGGCTCCATTTCCCACAAGAACAGCTGACCAGGATAACTCCTATCTTCACGAGGCTGCTATCACCATTACATGGGTTCCGGGGCTGTCGTCGTAACGCTCTTCTCCACGCAAGAAATCTGGCCAAGACAATAGGCAGGGACAAGCCAGTGAGTACGTTTGAATGTACTCGCAAACATTTAGAAACACGGGTATAATATAACAAGGGGTAATCATGCTCCGAAATATTTTATGATCATAACGTCTGTCACGAATTAAACGAAACTCTGTGATGTACGCATGCAGGAAAAATATGAACATGCAATACGGGAGTAAAAATAGAATGCACTGACCGAGTGTCTGAAATGACTCCTCGAAAAGTTGCAAATAAATTAACAATGCCGCAGCCGGGCGTCTGAGCGACACCACATAAAGGGCTTATAAAGGATAAATAAATAACAAACATGCCGCAGTCGGGCGCCTGAGCGACACCACATAAAGGGCTTATAAAGGATAAATAAATAACAAACATGCCGCAGTCGGGCGTCTGAGCGACACCACATAAAGGGCTTATAAAGGATAAATAAATAACAAACATGCCGCAGTCGGGCGTCTGAGCGACACCACAAAAAGGGCCTATAAAGGGTAAATAGATAACAAACATGCCGCAGTCGGGCGTCTGAGCGACGCCATATAAAGGGCTTATAAAGGATAAATAAATAACAAACATGCCGCAGTCGGGCGTCTGAGCGACGCCACATAAAGGGCTTATATAAGAATAATCACAGTGAATATCCAGGAGGTAGAACCGTCCCAGGGATACTCAATAATTCAAACAAAGTAACTGGTTAGTCCACAATAATAATAATCATAATCCTCATGTGTCATAGGTCATAAACAAAATTCTAGTCTAGCCGTTTCTCCATCCGAAGACCGTCACTAGATTCTAGTTTAGCCGTGTCTCCATCCGAATACCGTTACTATGATCCAGTTAGCCGTGTCTCCATCCGAATACCGTTACTATGATCCAGTTAGCCGTGTCTCCATCCGAAAACCGTCACTAGACCCATCTCAGTCTGTAGTCCTTACCCATGGACATGGCTATCCAAAAGATATGACCTCTGCAGAGGGTGTACTCTTTACCCACGAGTAACGGATTTATTCAATCCATCAAGACTAATTCCGCCTACGGCCTTTTAATTGAAAACACGCCTGGCCTGCGCACACCAGCTTAACTTACCGGTGTCTGGAATCACCCACGACACCTGTCAAGCAAAACTCTAAATGGGGAGGCTACAACCTCGACGTAGCATGGGATCAAATTTATATCGCGCGCTCTAAAGGGTGCCCCCCTCTCGGTCCCAACCGGAAACACCCATGCCCCCGGACCAGGTGGCATGCCTACCGGATGCATCCGGTATCTTCCACCATGGCCTCTCTGTACGGTGTGTGCCTTGGTAAGGGGTTGACAACTTACTGAACCGTACCGTACCTGCGGCAGGGACAAGTGGCAGTACAAAACAAGTAGGGGAAGTTACTAATCAAGACTTGACCTACGACCGACTCAGGCGGTCCAAGTATTCTCCGAATGATAGCATAACCAAAAATATTTCCATTGACAGACAGAATCACCGCTCATCAAAACTCATCATGCCATACCGGACACACTCGTCCCGACGAGGAACTAGGGACAAGCTCGTGTCTACCCAAGACCACGACTCTCCCGGCTTCCTACCGGTATGCATGAAAAGTTCACGAGGATGATCACTATCACAGCATATCCATTTCTAACAGTAAAGCACCTCCAATATGCACTCATGCGCGTGACTTTACCGTTACATAAAAAAATAACGTATGCTCCAAGTCAAAGTGGTGTTGTAATCGTATCAAAACACCACACAAAAATGTTATGCCAGAGTTCAGAATGCTTGCCTTCAAGAGTATGCAAGGGGTGCACTTTTTGAAAGTTTTCTCTTCTCTCCATTTTCCTATTTTGAAAAATATACAAATAACAAATATCTCAAAACCAGTACAAAAAGTTGTCCCAAATATTTTTGAAATAAATCTTAAAATAAACTAGATGAAAAGAGAGGTAGGAAAAAGAATCAACTCATTTGGAGTTTTATTTTAAAAGATATAGCCAGTCAAAGTTTGGTCAAAGTTCTGTTTTAAAATAAAACAGAAAAAGAAAACGTTTCGATACAGAATACGCTTTCGAAGCAGAGGAGACGTACTCGGGACTTATGTGCCTTCACTTAACCAGGGTGGACGGCGCGCGGGTCACTGACAGTGGGTCCAGGGGGGACCCACTGGTCAGGTTTGACTATTCCTTTCTCCCTCCTCTCCTTCTGCCCGAACGGAGCGGGACTCCGGCGATCGCTGTCGACGAACGGCAGCTCCCCATAGGCATCCGAGGGCGGGGATGGCCCTGCCAGACCGGGGCGGTCCTCTCGGTGGTCGCTGGGTCGACGGTGGTGGGAGAAGTCGCCGGCGGCGAGCTCCGCGGCGGAGGGGGCTACGGGAGTGAAGTGGGTTTTGGGCTCCGGTGGTTTCCGATCGAGGCTGAGGCGCTGGGCAGCTCCGCAAGAACAAGGGGAAGCGAGTGGTGGCGCTGGTTGGGCGGGAGATAGCCTGGTTGCGACGAATGTCACCGGACGGCAGCGGCGGCCGAACCGGCCGGAGGTGGGGGAGATGACCTCTTCCGGTCAATCCACTGCTTGGGGAGCTCTAGGGGGAAGGCTTGAGGTCGCCTGAGCGCTCGGAGGGGCTCGGGGTCTCCTTTTATAGGCGTTCGAGGCTGATCCCGCGGCGGCCGTGGATAAGAACGCCGGCGACAGCCATGCTGTAGCTGCAGGGCGACGTGGCGGCGACGAGCGCGTGCCGACGGGTTCCAGGATAAGCTCGAGCTGTTCACAGGGGCAGCTGGCGCGCGGGGGTGGCTTGGGCGGCGCCGACCATGGCAGGGCCTCGCTGCCGACGCCGGCGTGCCGCCAAAAGCTCTGCCAGCGGTGCTGTAGGGCGCCAGGGGTGGCGTGGAGAGTGGGCGAGTGTAGTGCGCGGCTCTGTAGGCGAGCCAGGGCCATGTGCGGGACGCGGCGGGGGCGGCAGTGCGACGCGGTGGCTCGGTGCGCGCGGGCGCAAAACGTGCGCTCTGGGCGCGCCCAGAGCACGCACGGGACATGCTCGATGAAATGCCAGGGCAGCCTAGAGCGCGAGAGGGAGGTTGGCACTTAACAGGACTAGGATAGGGATAGCTAGGAGCTTAGTGGACAAGGTTGCTGGGTCAGGGGATCAAGTCCACCGTGCAAACTAAAACTCATGTCAAAACTGACTGTGCACACCAAGTGTTCGACAGAATGCCAAGTGCATTTAGGCAACTCTTGGAGTGGCCAAAAACTCCAGATCAGGGTCTCCCTGGATGTAGGTGATGATGGTAAGATCATTTGGGAAAAGCCAGAAACTTGCTAGTGCAAGTTTTGCAAAACTACAGTTTTGGACAGAAAGAAAAAGGGCTCATTGCATGCACATAAAATCCTCCAATGGGACCACTCTCCTGGACTTAAGGGTTTTGCAGGGAGGGCCACAAGCAGGAAAAAGCTCATGGGCACTAGAGCAAAATAAAATAGGGTTGCAGTACAAATCACCAAACTGGACCAGAATGAAAAAGAGGTTGATTCAGTCAAATTTTTCAAAGAACAACACTGGGTTTTTGCATGAAGTTGAATTATATGCATCTACTGACATCTCTAAACACTTGGAAGAATTTTTAAAGAAATATTTAAATAGGTTGCGGTGCAAAAATGCCTACTGGACCAGATCTGCAAAGTTGATGTAGGGCTCAAAATCTCCAATAACCAAAAGATATCTTTGCATAAAAGTGATGTGGGAACATCACATGACATCCCCAAATTTTGGTGGAAATTTTAAATGCATTTGTCAAAAGGTTGCAGTGCAAAAGGGGCTCCAAATTTATGAAAGATCATTTTAAAAGAATAAAGCTCATGAAAATTAATTATGCAAATAGATCCACTGATAAAGAAATGTTTTATAGAGAGAGTGTACAAGTCCAATAATCTTTTTTTTTGGAAATTTTCCACTTGAGGTAAAAACCCATAATATCAAAAGGGTAAATCCAGACAAAAATGGAAAAGTTCAATTTCCTGGCAAAATTTTGATTAATATAAAACAAGGTCAAAATTTTTGGGGTGTCACAACGAGGCGGAACCTTGGCGGAACCAATCTAGGGCTCCGGCAGAGCTGTTTTGCCGGGGACACTTCCCTCCGGGAGGGGGAAATCATCGCCATCGTCATCACCAACGCTCCTCTCATCGGGAGAGGGCAATCTCCATCAACATCTTCGCCAGCACCATCTCCTCTCAAACCCTAGTTCATCTCTTGTATCCAATTCTTGTCTCTAAGTCTGGGATTGGTACCTGTAGGTTGCTAGTAGTGTTGATTACTCCTTGTAGTTGATGCTAGTTGGTTTATTT
This sequence comes from Triticum aestivum, assembly GCF_018294505.1. Lineage (NCBI taxonomy): Eukaryota > Viridiplantae > Streptophyta > Magnoliopsida > Poales > Poaceae > Triticum > Triticum aestivum. The sequence continues at coordinate 228,260,084 of NC_057814.1, read as the reverse complement.
GGTGGAAGATCATATGTTCAGATCCATTATGCATGTTAATACTCCTCTTATTATGAACATGAATATGCTTTGTGAGTAGTTACGTTTTTTCCTGAGGACATGGGAGAAGTCTTGCTATTAATAGTCATGTGAATTTGGTATTCGTTCGATATTTTGATGAGATGTATGTTGTCTCTCCTCTAGTGGTGTTATGTGAACGTCGACTACATAACACTTCACCATTATTTGGGCCTAGAGGCAGGCATTGGGAAGTAATAAGTAGATGATGGGTTGCTAGAGTGACAGAAGCTTAAACCCTTATGCGTTGCTTCGTAAGGGGCTGATTTGGATCCATATGTTTCATGCTATGGTTAGGTTTACCTTAATACTTTTGTTGTAGTTGCGGATGCTTGCAATAGAGGTTAATCATAAGTGGGATGCTTGTCCAAGTAAGGGCAGCACCCAAGCACCGGTCCACCCACATATCAAATTATCAAAGTACCGAACGCGAATCATATGAACGTGATGAAAACTAGCTTGACGATAATTCCCATGTGTCCTCGGGAGCGCTTTTCTCTATATAAGAGTTTGTCCAGGCTTGTCCTTTGCTACAAAAAGGATTGGGCCACCTTGCTGCACTTTATTTACTTTTGTTACTTGTTGCTCGTTATAAATTATCCTATCACAAAACTATCTGTTACCTATAATTTTAGTGCTTGAAGAGAATACCTTGCTGAAAACCGCTTATCATTTCCTTCTGCTCCTCGTTGGGTTCGACACTCTTACTTATCGAAAGGACTACAATAGATCCCCTATACTTGTGGGTCATCATGTATATAAAGGGATGACCAGGCGGCGGTTTAGGGACAAGAGACAACAGATCGAGAACTAGGTCAAGCGTATTCACTCCCTGGTAATAGAAACCCAAGCAATAGCACCTCAAACTGGATTAGGCCTTTACCTTCACCACAAGGGGCCGAACCAGTATAAACTCCCTGTGTCCTTTGTCCCGTTTAACCCCTTTAAGCTAACCTAGTTGCGATGGCTCCACGACTAAGTCCTTTTGCTCGGACATCTGCCGTGAGAATTCCACAACACAAGGTGTTCCTCCGGTATTCGGGAGTTGCATAATCTCATAGTCATAGGAACATGTATAAGTCATGAAGAAAGCAATAGAAATAAACTAAACGATCATAGTGCTAAGCTAACGGATGGATCTTGTCCATCACATCATTCTCTAATGATGTGATCACGTTTATCAAATGACAACACATGTCTATGGCTAGGTGTAGCGACCCGACCCGAATGGATCAAGTCTCTGTGCTTAAATGTCATCCCTGGATCGGTATGCTGACACACAGTACTCGAGGATTTATAACATAGGTAAATCACATGTGAAAAGTAACATAAATACTATTACTTCAATCCGTATACGGAAGTAACAACAAAGCTGTGGATTCCCATCCACACCAACGCGAAAGTTGAGTGTAGACAACGTAGCCCTAAAGTAACACTTACTCGTCGTAAGATTCCTGCAACATGAGACGTTGCAGCCATGTAGGTCAGTACATTGAATGTTGTCGGGGGTTGGGTGCGACATATGCCAAGGGATGGCTTATCATGTGAGGGCAAGACTGCTGCTAGAATATCCAGGGACGGGTATGCGAGTAGCACGCGCTAGTTTACCTAGGTTCGGGGCTCTCCGGAGAGATAACACCCCTACTCCTGCATGTCCGAGTATATGTGGTATATCTGGTACAGAGTTGCTCCTGGAGCTGTATCTAAGCTCAGTGCCATATGCATCTAGCTTTGTATATGTCTCATATGTGGCATGCTCTAGTGGCCGGCCATGCTCATGGCTCGTGGCCGTGAGCATGTGTGTGCTCATGCGTGAGTGCATGTGAGGATGGATGGATGGATGGCTATATATAGTGTGGAGCTAGCTTACTATCTAAGCGATGTGGTGGTATGGGAGCAAGGGGGTATGGTGGGGTGTCATCCTTGTCCCCTGGGTCACTTCATAAATAGTGCCCAGGGACAAGGGACACTGTACATGATGGCTGGGGTGACACGTGAATAGTGTCGGGTACGGCCGTCATGTCGGGGTCGCGTCAGGCTGCAGTTGACTTTGGGCAGCCGGCTGGTTGGAGGAGTCGGCAGCCAGCAGCCGGCCTGGTGGAGCAGTCGGCAGCCAGCAGCCGGCCTGGTGGAGCAGTCGGCAGCCAGCAGCCGGCAGGGGCGGCCGAGGAGTCGGCAGCCAGCAGACGGCAGGGGTGGCCGGGCAGTCGGGCAGCCGGCAGCCGGCCTGGTGGAGCAGTCAGTAGCCAGCAGTCGGCCTGGTGGACCATTCAGCAGCCAGCAGCCAGCAACCGGCCGGGTAGTTGGACCGAGGGGCTTTGCTAGCCCCGATGTCTTGAATTATTGTCTGACCGTCTTCGGGGTACCCGTGGCCAATTACTCCGACAGTAGCCCCCAAGCCTCCGGGCAACTTGGCAAAGTTGGGCGGAGGTTTTTTGGCGGGTGTTCACGGAAATGACCATGCAAAAGATAAAGTTAGTCCACATAGATATATCAAATGATTGCTTTTAGTATTGCAAGTTTTAGGCGGAGGGTGCCGACTCGGTTTCGTCCGAGCCCCATTCAATCTTCTTCGTGTTCCCTCCACTTTTTGGCTTGTGATCTCGCTCGCCGGACAGCCGCTCAGCGGTCTATGGCTGAGAGTGGGCCGCGAAGCGGAGTGTACAGTACTCAGACTATGGGAGCGGATTTAACTGAGCAGATACTCATAAAGGAAACGGTCGGGTCGCTAGAAGCGTTTTTCTTCCTGGACGTTTTTCGCGTGGGTGGCCTCCAGCGTTCACTCTTTCTAGCCGGGCAGCCGCTTTGCGGTCTGTGACTAAGAGTGAGCCTTTGGTACCGCGCACGCTACTAAGCTGTCTGCGGGAACAAATGTCTCAGGCCAAGCGGCCAGCCCCCGGGCCAACTCTGGCTGGCACCGGGGCTAACAGTGATGCAACTGTAATAAAATGCGGAGATAGCCCCCGAGCATCGCTCGGGGTTATCCGTGTTCTCGCGGTGAAAGAATATGCGGGTGAGGAGCTCACATTGATTTTTGTGTAGCTGAGGCGGAGGTCGTCGAAGACAGCCGGTGCGGCTCGGCGCTCGCGGAGCGCGTCGGCGCACCCGCTGGGTGTAGCCCTCGAGCCTCTAGGCGCTCGAGGAGGGTCCAGCCAGTCGGGCCTGACCGGCCAGGCGACAAGCAGAACACGGCCGAGCCGGCCTGGCACAGCCGGCCCGGTGGCGAGGCGTCTGGCAGCGCCCTTTTTCTTCTTTCTTCTCTTCTGCCGGCTGCTGGCAGCCAGACAAAACTCTTTTTTATCTCTTGTTTTCGTTTCTTGCAATCTTTTCTGGGGGCGTGTCAGCGCACCCACTGGGTGTAGCCCCCGAGATTCGGGCCGACTGCTGAGGAGTCGGGCTGGATCTCCCGGCAACTACTTTGTCTCGTTTCTCGCCGGGGCGCGTCAGCGCATCCGCTGGGTGTAGCCCCGAGGTTCGGGCCGACTGCTGAGCATTCAGGCCATATCTCTCGGCGACTACTTTGTCTTCTTCTTTTGAAGTTTGTGCTTTTTCTTCTTCAGCCGGCTGGGCAGGCGGACTCCTGCACAGGAGTCGGGCTCTTTACAGCCGGCCAGGCAGTCAGTGGTCGGACGCACATCTGGCAGTCGGACGCATATTCCAGCCGGTTGCGTGCAGTCGAACGCACATCTCTCTCATTTATTTATTTTCCTCTTTCTGTCCGACTCTACGCGGGGAGCCGGACCCTTCTTTCCTCTGCCGGCTTGGGCAGCCAGCATCTCTCCACCCGACCCCATTTCTTTTTCTCTATATTTTTTTCTGCCAGCCGGCTGTGGGCAGTCGGCTTCCCACTCTTTTTTTATTTCTTTTGCTAGCAGTTGGCCCGACTCTTCTCTTTCTCCATCTCCGCGGGGCAGCCGGACCTTGACTTTTCTTCGTCGGCTCCACACGAGCAGCCGACGCCCACTTCTCTTTTGACGAGCAGTCGGCCACAGGAGGGGGCTGTAGCGGAGGGAAGCGGAACCGGCAGGCGGCCGGAGCGGCGTGGCCGGCTAGCGGCGAGCCGGTGACGCGGAGGGCCGGCTGGCGCGCCCATCGGGCGGACGGGATGCGGCAGCAGCCAGCGCGGAGTCTGGGGGGAGCCGACCAGCCGACGCAGGCCAGACGGCGGAGGCGACTCAGCAGCAGCCGGGGGCACGGAGGCCGGCAGCGGAGGTGGCCGGGAGCCGGCCAGCGGCGCCGGATGTGGCCAGGGTGAAGCTGGTGGAGCCGGGCGACGCGGGAGGGGGCCGAACTCGGCGCGGGAGGCCTTCGCGGTGTGGGGCGCGCGGACTTGGTGGAAGCCGGCCGGGAGGCGCGGCGCGCGGAGCTGCGAAGCGCGGACGAGGCGCCGCGGATGCAGGAGAGGCTGGCGCGGCCGACTGCGGGTGCGTGCGAGGCGGATCGACCGACTGCGGGCGCGCGTGAGGCGGAGCGGGACCCACGCGACCAGACGGCACGGGGACGAGGCGGACGGCGTGGTGGAGGCTGGAGGAGTCAGTCGCGCGTGCATGCGCGGTGCGGAGGCGAGGATTGGAGCCGCAGCCGACCCAGGCCTAGCGGGCGCACGGGCGACGCGGAGACGGCCGATGCGAGGCCGCGCACGCGGGGGCGGAGCAGCATGACGACGCGAGGGCCGGGCGCAGGCGCAGGCGACCGCGAGGCGGAGGGGACCAGCCGGCTAGTGGCTCCGGAGCCCGGCAGAGCAGCAGGGCAGGCGGAGGACCAGGGCCGGCGCTGGTGTGGAGACGGGTAAAGCAACAGGCAGGTGCGGCAGCGGCAGCAGCTGCTGGGACGCGGTCCGGCACCGGCGCGAGCGCGGCGGCGAGGAGCAGCGCCAGCACGGGGAGCCGACGACGGCCGCGAGTGGTGGAGCGCTGCCCCAGGCAGCAGCACGGGGCTGGGCGCGTGGTTGGTGATGAGCGCAGAGGCCTACGGGCGTGCAAGGCGCAGCGGTGCGGGCGGAAGACAGGTGTGCAGCAGTGCTGCTGGCGAAGGCAGCAACGGACCCAACAGAGGACACGAGCACATCGACTTCCAGGGACATGAGCGGTGACGACGTGTGCGGCGAGGAGCGTACGGTGGGTGTACACGCACCACATGGCCATTATCTGGGGCATGTACGGGGTAGTATCTGTGTAGTGGTATGGCTAATGGTTTGACCATTATTGACTAGCATCTAGCTAGCTAGCATAGATGATATATGGAGTAGCGAACGCCCGTTCCGGCCGGAGCAAAGCGCAGCATGGAGGGGAGTGGACGCGAGCGGCGCGTGGATGGCCACGGCCGACCAAAACGAGGCCTCGCGCGCGGCGCGCGTGGACGGGCGGTCGGCATTGCGGTGGTGGTGAAGAAGGCAAGGCCAACGGCGAGGACGCGCCGCCCCTCGCGGCCGCTTTGAGGGCGCGTCGATGTCGGGCCCCCAAACACTACCGGAGAGACGACGGCGACGCCGTGGTGATGACTAAAAATGGTCCCGCCCGGACAGCGAAACCAGCAGTAGCGCGGTAGCATAGTACCGCCCCACGGTGGGCGCCAAATATCGGGGGTTGGGTGCGACATATGCCTTGGGATGGCTTATCATGTGAGGGCAAGACTACTGCTAGAATATCCAGGGACGAGTATGCGTGTAGCACGCGCTAGTTACCTAGGTTCGGGGCTCTCCGGAGAGATAACACCCCTACTCCTATATGTCTGAGTATATGTGGTATATCTGGTACAGAGTTGCTCCTGGAGCTGTATCTAAGCTCAGTGCCATATGCATCTGGCTTTGTATATTTCTCATATGTGGCATGCTCTAGTGGCCGGCCATGCTTATGGCTTGTGGCCGTGAGCATGTGTGTGCTCATGCGTGAGTGCATGTGAGGGTGGATGGATGGATGGATGGATGGCTATATATAGTGTGGAGCTAGCTTACTATCTAAGCTATGTAGTGGTATGGGAGCAAGGGGGTATGGTGGGGTGTCATCCTTGTCCCCTGGGTCACTTCATAAATAGTGCCCAGGGACAAGGGACACTGTACATGATGGCTGGGGTGACACGTGAACAGTGTCGGGTATGGCAGTCACGTCGGGGTCGCGTCAGGCTGCAGTTGACTTCGGGCAGCCGGTTGGTTGGAGCAGTCGGCAGCCAGCAGCCGGCAGGGGTGGCCTAGCAGTCGGCAGCCAGCAGCCGGCAGGGGCGGCCGGGAAGTCGGCAGCCAGCAGCCGGCAGGGGTGGCCGAGCAGTCGGCAGCCAGCAGTCGGCCTGGTGGAGCAGTCAGCAGCCAGCAGTCGGCCTGGTGGAGCAGTCAGCAGCCAGCAGCCGGCCGGGTAGTTGGACTGAGGGGCTTTGCTAGCCCCGATGTCTTGAATTATTGTCTCGCCGTCTTTGGAGTACCCGTGGCCAATTACTCCGACAAATGTACTGGCAATTTCACACTGTAGAGCAATGCTGAATAATGGCTATCACTACATGCATATTTGGCTGGTGGAGGCTCTAAGTTTAAGTTTTGCAGAAAGCTAATTTTTTCCTACAACAAAGGAATATATTTTATTTAACTACAAAGTTTGTTGAAAATATTGAGAAGGTAACCCCAACTCAATCTCAAATTAACATTAATTACAAAACAAATTAAATAAGTAATGTGATGATATCAAATCAATAATTCAAGTACCAGATACTCAAGATGTCCATATCCGGGGACACGGCTAATCATGATTAGTTTGTACACTCTGCAGAGGTTTGCGCACTTTTCTCCACAAGACTCGATCTCCTCCGTTGGATTTCTCGCACTACATGATGTTTGAGAAACGGATGACCGAGACACAGTCTTTTCGAAGAGGTCCCCTTAACCGATAGATAGGCCGGTACACCTACAATCCCCTACATCTGCTAGCCCATCATGGAAAGGTTTCCCACAACTTACTTAACTATGCCAGAGCCCATAATGGCTTGTGGCTGCACATGGAAGTTTCTAGCATGAATAATCTTATGATCCCTTTGAGCCTGGGTGGCATTCCTTAGGGTGATCACACGGGTACTCCGGGATCCCCTTGGGCAAGCACTTGTTTCTCCAGGTGCCCGGGAAAACCACTGGGTGCTCCAGGGCGCCCCAACCAATCCACCCAGATGTGTATTAAAGTAGCCACCTTAAGTTTCCCTTAGTTAACAATAACTCTCACATCTTCCATGAAAGCTCACATACCAATCCACGTCTACGAGCATAGCATAGCGGTGTAAGCATAACGCAATAATACCCTGGGTTTGAATGCAAGACAATAGGTTCCTACCTCATCAACTACTTCCCAATACCCACACGTTATCAATTCCTACTCATGCAATGTTTGAGGGTTGAAACTAATGCATAAAAACCTGGGTATGAAAGGGTATGATCAAAGTGTGAACTTGCCTTGTACTGTTGATGAAGATGATTCGCACTCATAACTCCTGATAGTTTTACTCGTCACACTCCGTTGAATCTATCGTAAGCAAGCAATAGTATACATAAGCAGTCATGCAAAAGGATCGAAGAAAAGATCTCGGAAAACTTCGAAAACAAGCAATTAACTCTTGCAACAGAAAACAATTTCTAACAGTACCAAAATTGGGTGGATTTGGTCTTATCAGAAATTTTAGGTCAAGAGCTTCAATTTGCAAAACGAATCAACTAAATCGGAGTAACGAAACTCAAATTATGAACAAAAGAAGTTCGAATTCAAATCTGTTTGAAATCAAATTTTAAACTTTCAAAAACATGTTCAATTTGGTTATCTTGACAGAGGGGATCGTAACGAAGAAGTGGGCGTTGGTTTCATTGGATTTGGATAAACGAGTAAAAAGTACCGAAGGTTTGAAGATCAGGGGCTAAACTGTAAAAAACTAATTGCATCTAGGTCCCTGGCCGAAATTAAAATAGAAAAAGAAAAATTCTACCAAACGAACGTTCGCTACAGAAAACTAACGAACGAATTCGTTCGCTGTGAAGACCTAACCAGCAAACGTTCACTAAATAGATCTAACTAAAAAGAAAACCGTTCGGTTTTAAACAAAAAACCGAACCAAAAAAATAAACCGAAAAAGACCGGCAGTTCGTGGCGGTTACCGGCGGTTCTCGGTGGTTTTCGATGGCAGCGGATTCCGGCGGCTTTCCGCGTCGGCGAGGGCGGCGCGGTGGCGAGGCGCGGCGGCGGCTGCGGCAGCTAGCAGCGCGGGGAGGCGAGCGGCAGCGGCGACAGCAGCTTGCGGCGGCGGCTCGGCTAGGTGGCGAGATGCGGCAACGAGATGCGGGGCGAGGGGCGGCGGCGTGGTATTTGAGGAGGGGGGGCAAGGTGGCGTGGGGGAGGGGGCACGATGGCTCGGGAGGCGTGCCCGGGTGAGGTACGGCTGGCGGCGGTGACGGTGGCGGCGTGCTAGGCCGGCTGGGCTTCGGCCCAGTCGGTGCGAACAGTTTCCTTTTTTAAAAATTTGACAAAAATAAAATAAATAGCAAAAATAAAAAAAAATATTATATATAGCTTATTGTATATCGAAATTTTCAGAATAAGATTTCCTACAACATGAACATTTTTCTATCATCAAATAAATTCCTCAAAAATTCAAATAAAGCAAGGAGTGCTACTGGTTTATTTAAAACCCTATAAATACATTTTAAAAATACCAAAATGCTTTCAAATTTATTTCTCTCCAATTTTCTAATGTAGGGAATCATTTTAGCCTAATTTCATATATTTTATTTTTGGAGAAAAATAATTTGAATAAAAACCAAATAACTCCAAATTGAAAATAATTTCAAAAGGACTTTACATTTAACTCTTTTAAACTTCCAACTCATATTTCATATGTTTGGAAGAAGTCATTTTATCTTCTCTCATGAAAATCATTGAGTTGCTTAAAGTTTCTGAATTTGAAATATTTCCAAATGGAATTCAAATCTTTTCAAAACCCTTTTCATTTATTTAAATGGAAGGAGTCATCTCATCTTCTCTCTAGGGTTTTATGATGAAAGGAATTTGAATTCATGGAGATCATAAATGCAAAATGAAAGTTTGGGAAAGTCCTTTTATTCCCTCTCATTTAACTTTCATAAAGTTTCGAATTTCACTCAAGCAACCACACCACAATCTATTTATTTAATATAACATTCCAAAATTTAGAATTTTGGGATGTTACTAACCTACCACCCTTAAAATGAATCTCGCCCTCGAGATTCGGAGAGGCTAGCAAGAATTAGGTTAGGTTCGGGGGCCTTCTCAAAATCCATCAATAGTCACAGGGGGTCTGGGGTGCTACCACCCTTAGAAGCATGGTTACGGTTCCATCAAAACTCAGTTACAATATCCTTATTGTTGGCAGTGTCGGTCTTCTTAGATTCTCGGGAAAATTCCTAATCTGACTCTTCTAGTAGTGGTATAACCTTTTTCCCTCGATTCTTGTGTCCATTCATCTTGGTACGGTTCTTCTGTGACTGGGTCTTCTTATCTGATAGGTCTGGCGCCAATACTAAACAACTATCGATATCTCATGGTGGCCAACAAACAATTTGATTGGGTCCCTGCAAGAAATGGGTTTGGGTTGAACCTCATCGTATGTCCTACTGTTGGCAACAACTGCCTTGTACAAGGGGAAAAAAATTCATACCATTCTAAGGTTTGAACAAGGTTTTGATCGTCCTCGCTCTACTATGGGTACGTCACTCAGATTTACCGTCCCATATAGCAAGGCGGATAATACGAGTAAGTCGGTATGGTGATTAATCCATCCCGTACCCAAATCATTACCTTGTTTATGGTTTAATGAATCTCGCATTCTAACACTCGGTCATCCTCACAAGCATTGCAGAATGTCTCTTGTCGACGAACTAAGTTCGGATAAATCCATGGATTCTACAAGCCAAACAAACATCTATCGTTTCTTCACATCTCTCAGGTTTTGCGTTACTCCTATAAGATCGTCTGTCGATAAAGGCATAACTTCTTCCAGGGTTTTTCTTTCAGCAAGAGTGTGCTTGCTTCTTGGCAGGTCCTGGGGCCTGTGGGTTATGGCCCATCTCATCACTTGTAAACCTTGAACTCATCATCGGGGCAACTGATCTTTATTCCAACATCCTGCTTCCTAGCATTCTTAAATCCATCCAATTGTACTGTCTCCCTTCCTTCTATTTGTACCAAACTAAGATGTGATTACTCAGACTCATCATGGAGTTACAATTGCTCCATATTACCAACATTCTACCTCCTTTATACTCCAATAGTACTTCATCCCTTCATATTCTTGGGGTGTCCCATATATCGAGATAAAACTTATACTTATTTTGTCCGAAGTCCACTGCGTGGAATATCCTTATCTTTTCCAGGGGTCAAGGGTCCTCACAGGGTACTACCACCCTTGAAATGCACAAATTCTTCCATAGACAATATTTCTCATATCCTCGAAAATGGTCAAAATCTTTCTTCATAGAGTAACTACTCATAAAATCCAAATCAGTACCAAGGATGCTAACTTTATTGGTTATCAAATTATTACAATCTCCTGCATTTCCATTACATGACTCAACTCAACACCTCAATATAAAAGAATTGTTCCTACTACTACTACTACTACTACTACTACTACTACTACTACTACTATATTTCTTTTGTTGCAAACTCAACTATTTAGCACAAGCCTCCTTCTCTTTGGGACAATATCTAGCAAAGTGCCCTGCCTCATTACAGCGGTAACATATTAATTCTGACAAGTCTCGAGGTTTCCTTGTGATTACATAGCCTCCTTGGGTCCTCGGCTTTCTTTTTGGGCAACCGCTGAAGTAGTGCCCTGAATCTTTACACCTGAAACATGTGATATGACTCAGGTCCTTCTTTGTAGAAATTGGTTGTTCCTGGAATCCAATCTATTTCTCTTCCTGGACTTTTTTGTTCCAATCAGGGCTTCTATTTCCTTTGGGTCATACTCTACTTCCTCTGTCAGGAATTCTACTAGATCCCCATTCAGACAATTCTGGGAGATGTGTCCTTCTTCTCCACATGAATAGCATGACTTGGTGCAGGGTTTAATTGGGTCTTCTTCGGGTGTGTCCTCCACCTCTTCCTTCATCACAAGTTCTTCTAAAATTTCCATGAGGGCTCCTTTCATTGCTTCTTTCTTCTGCTGGGTGGTTCTTTGTACCATGGGGTAAATGTGACACTGAGCAGGGTAGTGGGTAGTCCCTTCACACAAGAAACAAGTAATCTGCCTAGTTGGGCATTCTTCAGTTGGGTGACTTTCTTCACAATGAGGGCATTCATCCTTGTGTTCTTTATGGTTGTGTCCTATTTCTCCACAAAGCTTTCATGCACAAGGTTTCTTCACATTATTTCCATAAGGCTTCAATTTCTGGGACACAAGCCGAGACCTTTGCAGGGTCAACTTAAATTCTTTCCAAGAGGTTACTCCTTGCCATCCATTGATGGTTTGGTACATCCTCCACCAAGTAGCAGCACCTCTTTCAAAGCACTGAGGAGCGTGCTGGGTCATATCTTCTCCGGCTATAGTGTTATTCTTCATGTAATATTCCATATTCTGAATCCATTGGTCCTTCTCAAATTGACTTATCGGTCCCGAAAGTGTGAGTTCATCTCCATTCATCCTCTATTGGGTCCATGGGTTCTGGGGTGAGATAAGAGAGATAGAGAGGGATACACACAATACAAACAATAGTTTTGAAAAGACAGATTTTATTTTGTGGCTGTCGGAAAAACATCAAATAAATGACAGATCACAATTGTCGCATCTAACGTAGGTATATAACAGGGGTTTGGTCCCCTAAAGGTCAAAAAATCGTCAAAGTCGCCAAATTCTTCAAGTCTTGTTCATGTCTCCGATGGCTTCTTCCGGTCGTGCTTGTCCTTCTCAAGTTCTTTTGCAAGATCATCTCTGTTGACGCGAAGTCTCTCGTGACGTCCGTTAAGAGTTGCGTACCAAACTTCTGGGTTTCAACATCCTTGGCATGAACCATGGTCCTACTGTCCTTCAGTTCCGGACGAATCTCCGGTAGCTCGAGGTTTTGCTCCTCTAGCTTGGCTACTTTCAGCTTCTAGGTCATGAGTTCTTCACGAAATGCTTCCTTGTCAAATACGGCTTCTTGCAGGTCCATCTTAAAATTCTTGTTGTAATACTCCAGATCCTGGCGATACACCAGCTAAGGTTAAAACTGCATCCTTTCCTGATAGGTGCTCCATTAGCCCTTTTGCCAACCAATCCTTCCAAACAAATGCATGCTTAACTTAGCACGGTGACAATAGCATAAGAGGGCGATAACACCAAGGTTAGCCGTGTTTATGCCCATGTTACTGCCATGAGCTTTCATTCCATAATTGATCTCTCCTGCCTTAGGGTTTTCTTGACAAAAACTTTGAGTTTTTACGCTCCATGTTCCGGTCTTTCTCCGACACACCTTGATCTTGCGTATTGACTGCTTCAATAGTCTGACAAATTCCATAAGGCTAGCTTTCCTAGGTCATACAAATCTAGGAATTCTTTAGAGCCTTGAAATTCTCCTACTCTTTGGAGTCTTCAACCATTGCAGTTTCCATTATTATAATGCATGGTAAAATCCTCTTCATTCCAAAGTGGTCTTAGCTGTCCGATATCTTGTACTTCTTGGAGTGGTCTCATCAGGTGAATCTTCGTGTGGTCAAAAGGGAAAAGGGGAATAGTCTAATTAAAAGGGAATATTTGATAAAGCTCAGAAAAGAAGAGAGGTAGAAGATCTTTTTGAAAATAAAATTTTAGAGAAAATCTTTCCTATGGGCTTGCCAGCTTTTAGGGGTCACGTCCACAGTCAACACGTGCTCTGATACCATCTTGTAGCGACCCGACCTGAATGGATATGGTCTCTGTGCTTAAGTGTCATCCCTAGATTGGTATGCTGGCACACAAAGTACTCGAGGATTTATAACAGAGGTAAATCACATGTGAAAAGTAACGTAAATACTATTACCTCAATCCATATAGCGGAAGTAACAACAAAGTTGTGGATTCCCATCAACACCAACGGAAAAATTGAGTGTAGACAACGTAACCCTAACGTCACACTTACTCGTCGTAAGATTCCTGCAACATGAGACGTTGCAGCCATGTAGGTCAGTACATTGAATTTACTGGCAATTTCACACTGTAGAGCAATGCTGAATAATGGCTATCACTACATGCATATTTAGCTGGTGGAGGCTGTAAGTTTAAGTTTTGCAGAAAGCTAATTTTTCCCTACAACAAAGGAATATATTTTATTTAACTACAAAGTTTGTTGAAAATGTTGGGATGGTAACCCCAACTCAATCCCAAATTAACATTATTAACCCAACAAACTAATTAAGTAATGTGATGAGATCAAATCAATAATTCAAGTACCAGATACTCAAGGTGTCCATATCCGGGGACACGGCTAATCATGAGTAGTTTGTACACTCTGCGGAGGTTTGCGCACTTTTCCCCACAAGACTCGATCTCCTCCATTGGATTTTTCACACTACATGATGTTTGAGAAACGGATGACCGGGACACAGTCTTTCTGAAGAGGCCCCCTTAACCGGTAGATAGGCCGGTACACCTTCAATCCCCTACATCTTCTAGCCCATCATGGAAAGGTTTCCCACAACTTACTTAACTATGCCAGAGCCCATAATGGCTTGTGGCTGCACACGGAAGTTTCTAGCATGAATAATCTTATGATCGCTTTGAGCCTGGGTGGCATTCCATAGGGTGATCACACGGGTACTCCAGGATCCCCTTGGCAAGCACTGGGTTCTCCAGGTGCCCGGGCAAACCACTGGGTGCTCCAGGGCGCCCCAACCAATCTACCGAGATGTGTATTAAAGTAGCCACCTTAAGTTTCCTTTAGTTAACAATAACTCTCACATCTTCCATGAAACCTCACATACCAATCCATGTCTACGAGCTTAGCATAGCGGTGTAAGCATAACGCAATAGTACCTTGGGTTTGAATGCAAGACAATAGGTTCCTACCTCATCAACTACTTCCCAATACCCACATGTTATCAATTCCTACTCATGCAATGTTTGAGGGTTGAAACTAATGCATAAAAACTGGGTATGAAAGGGTATGATCAAAGTGTGAACTTGCCTTGTACTGTTGATGAAGATGATTCACACTCATAACTCCTGATAGTTCTACTCGTCACACTCTGTTCAATCTATCGTAAGCAAGCAATAGTATAATTAAGCACTCATGCAAAAGGATCGAAGAAAAGATCTCGGAAAACTTTGAAAACAAGCAATAAACTCTTGCAACAGAAAACAATTTCTAACAGTACCAAAATTGGGTGGATTTGGTCTTGTCAGAAAGTTTTGGTCAAGAGCTTCAATTTGCAAAAAGAATCAACTAAATCAGAGTAACGAAACTCAAATTATGAACAAAAGAAGTTTGAATTAAATTTGTTTGAAATCAAATTTTAAACTTGCAAAAACATGTACAAGTTAGTTAACTGGACAGAGGGGATCGTAACGAAGAAGTGGGCGTTGGTTTTGTTGGATTTGGATAAACGAGTAAAAAGTGCCGAAGGTTTGAAGATCAGGGGCTCAACTATAAAAACTAATTGCATCTAGGTCCCTAGCCGAAATTAAAACAGAAAAAGAAAATTTCTACTGAACGAACGTTCACTACATAAAACTAATGAACCAATTCATTCGCTGCGAAGACCTAACCAGCGAACGTTCACTAAATGGATCTAACTAAAAAGAAAAATGTTCGGTTTTAAACGCAAAACCGAACCAAAAAAAAATAAACCGAAAAAGACCGGTGGTTTTCGCGGTTCTCGGCGGTTTTCGACGGCAGCGGAGTCCGGCGGCTTTCCGCGGCGGCAAGCATCGGCGAGGGCGGCGCGGTGGCGACAGCAGTAGCTAGCAGCGCGGGGCGGCGAGCGGCAGTGGCGCGCGGCAGCGACTCGGATAGGCGGCGAGATGCGGCGGGATGCAGCAGCGAGATGCGGGGCGAGGGGCGGCGGCGTGGTATTTAAGGAGGGGGGCAAGGTGGCGTGGGGGAGGGGGCACGGCGGCTCGGCAGGCGTGCCCGGGTGAGGTACGGCTAGCGGCGGCGATGCTCGGGACTCCGTCCCGAGCTTGGGGGCGGTGGCAGCGTGCTGGGCCAGCTGGGCTTCGGCCCAGTCGGTCCGAAGAGTTTCTTTTTTAAAACTCTAGCAAAAATAAAATAAATAGCAAAAATAATAAAAAATTATATATAGCTTATTATATATCAAAATTTTCAGAATAAGATTTCCTACAACATGAACATTTTTCTAGCATCAAATAAATTCCTCAAAAATTTAAATAAAGCAAGGAGTGCTACTGGTTTATTCAAAACCCAATAAAAACATTTAAAAAATACCAAAATGCTTTCAAATTTATTTCTCTCCAATTTTCTAATGTAGGGAATCATTTTACCCTAACTTCATATATTTCATTTTTGGAGAAAAATAATTTGAATAAAAACCAAATAATTTGAAATTGAAAATAATTTCAAAACGACTTTAAATTTGACTCTTTTAAACTTCCAACTTATATTTCATATGTTTTGAAGAAGTCATTTTATCTTCTCTCATGAAAATCATTGAGTTGCTGAAAGTTTCTGAATTTGAAATATTTCCAAATGGAATTCAAATCTTTTCAAAACAATTTCAAATATTTCCAAATGGAATTGAAATATTTTCAAACGGAATTCAAATATTTCCAAATGGTTTTTACGATGAAAATAATTTTAATTCATGGAGACCATAAATGTAAAATGAAAGTTTGGGAAAGTCCTTTTATTCCCTCTCATTTAACTTTCATAAAGTTTCGAATTTCACTCAATTTCACTCAAGAAACCACACCACAATAAAACAATCAATCAAAACTATTTATTTAATATAACATTCCAAAATTTAGAATTTTGGGATGTTACACTAGGAAACTTAACCATCTTTGATTAACGAGCTAGTCAAGTAGAGGCATACTTGGGACACTCTGTTTGTCTATGTATTCACACATGTACTACGTTTCCGATTAATACAATTCTAGCATGAATAATAAACATTTATCATGATATAAGGAAATATAAATAACAACTTTATTATTGCCTCTAGGGCATATTTCCTTCAGTCTCCTACTTGCACTGGATTCCATAATCTAGTTCACATCGCCATGTGATTTAACTCCAATAGTTCACATCACCATGTGATTAGTTCACATTGCCATGTGACTAATACCCAAAGGGTTTTACTAGAGTCAATAATCTAGTTCACATCACTATGTGATTAACACCCAAAGAGTACTAAGGTGTGATCATGTTTTGCTTGTGAGAGAAGCTTAGTCAATGGGTTTGTCACATTCAGAGCCGTATGTATTTTGCAAATTTTCTATGTCTACAATGCTCTGCATGGAGATACTCTAGCTAATTGCTCCCACTTTCAATATCTATCCAGATTGAGACTCAGAGTCATTCGGATCGGTGTAAAAGCTTGCATCAGCGTAACTCTTTACGACGAACTCTTCATCACCTCCATAACCGAGAAATATCTCCTTAGTCCTCTAAGGATAATTTTGACCATATCCAGTTATCTACTCCTAGATCACTATTGTACTCCCTTGCCAAACTCAGGGCAGGGTATACAATAGGTCTGGTACATAGCATGACATACTTTATAGAACCTATGGCTGAGGCATAGGGAATGACTTTCATTCTCTCTCTATCTTCTGCCGTGGTCGGGCTTTGAGTCTTACTCAACTTCACACCTTGCAACACAGGCAAAAACTCCTTCTTTGAATGTTCCATTTTGAACTATTTCAAAAATCTTGTCAAGGTATGTACTCATTGAAAAATCTTATGAAGCATCTTGATCTATCTCTATAGATCTTGATGCCCAATATGTAAGCAGCTTCACCGAGGTCTTTCTTTGAAAAAATCCTTTCAAACACTCCTTTATGCTTTCCAGAAAATTCTACATCATTTCCGATCAACAATATGTCATTCACATATACTTATCAGAAATGCTGTAGTGCTCCCACTCACTTTCTTGTAAATACAGGCTTCACCACAAGTCTGTAAAAAACTATATGCTTTGATCAACTCATCAAAGCATATATTCCAACTCCGAGATGCTTGCACCGGTCCATAGATGGATTGCTGGAGCTTTGCACACTTTGTTAGCACCTTTAGGATCGACAAAACCTTCTGGTTGCATCATATACAACTCTTCTTTAAGAAATCCATTAATGAATGCAGGTTTGACATCCATTTGCCAAATTTCATAAAATGCGGCAATTGCTAACATGATTCGGACAGACTTTTAAGCATCGATACAAGTGAGAAAATCTCATTGTAGTCAACACCTTGAACTTGTCGAAAACATTTTTTGCGACAATTCGAGCTTTGTAGATAGTAACAATACTATCAACGTCCGTCTTCCTCTTGAAGATCCATTTATTTTCTATGGTTTGCCGATCATCCGGCAAAATCCATCAAAGTCCACACTTTGTTTTCATACATGGATCCCATCTCAGATTTCATGGCCTCAAGCCATTTCGCGGAATCTTGGCTCATCATCGCTTCCTCATAGTTCGTAAGTTCATCATGGTCTAGTAACATGAATTCCAGTACAGGATTACCGTACCACTCTGGTGTGGATCATGCTCTGGTTGACCTATGAGGTTCGGTAGTAACTTGATCTGAAGTTCCATGATCAACATCATTAGCTTCCTCACTAATTGGTGTAGGTATCACTGGGACTGATTTCTGTGATGAACTACTTTCCAATTCAGGAGAAGGTACAATTACCTCATCAAGTTCTACTTTCCTCCCACTCACTTCTTTCGAGAGAAACTCCTTCTCTAGAAAGGATCCACTCTAAGCAACAAAGATCTTGCCTTCAGATCTGTGATAGAAGGTGTACCCAACAGTTTCTTTTGGATATCCTATGAAGACGCACTTCACCGATTTGGGTTTGAGCTTATCAATTTGAAACTTTTTCACATAAGCATTGCAACCCCAAACTTTAAGAAACGACAGCTTAGGTTTCTTGCTAAACCACAGTTCATACTATGTCATCTCAATGGATTTATATGGTGCCCTATTTAATGTGAATGCAGCTGTCTCTAATGCATAACCCCAAAACGACAGTGATAAATCGGTAAGAGACATCATAAATCGCACCATATCTAATAAAGTACGGTTATGAAGTTCGGACACACCATTACGCTGTGGTGTTCCAGGTGGCGTGAGTTGTGAAACTATTCCACATTGTTTCAAATGAAGACCAAACTCGTAACTCAAATATTCGTCTCCGCGATCAGATCGTAGAAACTTTATTTTCTTGTTATGATGATTTTCCACTTCACTCTGAAATTCTTTGAACTTTTCAAATGTTTCAAACTTATGTTTCATCAAGTAGATATACCCATATCTGCTCAAATCATCTGTGAAGGTCAGAAAATAACGATACCCGCCACGAGCCTCAACCCTCATCGGATCGCATACATCAGTATGTATTATTTCCAATAAGTCAGTTGCTCGCTCCATTGTTCCGGAGAACGGAGTCTTAGTCATCTTGCCCATGAGGCATGGTTCGCAAGCATCAAGTGATTCCAAAAGCCCATCAGCATGGAGTTTCTTCATGCGCTTTACACCTATAGGATCTAAACGGCAGTGCCACAAATATGTTGCACTATCATTATCAACTTTGCATCTTTTGGCATCAATATTATGAATATGTGTATTACTACGATCGAGATTCAATAAACCATTCACCTTGGGTGTATGACACAGAAGGTTTTATTCATGTAAACAGAATAACAATTATTCTTTGACTTAAATGAATAACCATATTGCAATAAACATGATCCAATCATATTATGCTCAATGCAAACACCAAATAACATTTATTTTAGGTTCAACACTAATCCCAAAGGTAAAGGGAGTGTGCGATGGTGATCTTCTCAACCTTGGAATCACTTCCAACACACATCGTCACCTTGCCCTCAACTAGTGTTTGTTCATTTGGTAACTCCTGTTTCGAGTTACTAATCATAGCAACTGAACCAGTATCAAATACCCAGGGGCTACTATGAACACTAGTAAAGTACACATCAATAACATGTATATCATATATACTTTTGTTCACTTTGCATCCTTCTTATCCGCCAAGTAGTTGGGGCAGTTCCGCTTCCAGTGACCATTTCCTTCGCAGTAGAAGCACTTGGTTTCAGGCTTGGGTCTAGCTTTGGGCTTCTTCATGGGAGTGGCAACTTGCTTGCCTTTCTTCCTGAAGTTCCCTTTCTTTCCCTTGCCCGTTTACTTGAAACTAGTGGTCTTGTCAACCATCAACATTTGATGCTTTTCTTGATTTCTACCTTCGTCGATTTCAGCATCACGAAGAGCAAGGGAATCGTTTTCGTCATCCCTTGCATATTATAGTTCATCACAAAGTTCCAGTAACTTGGTGATAGTGACTATAGAACTCTGTCAATCACTATTTTATCTGGAAGATTAACTCCCACTTGACTCAATCGATTGTAGTGCTCAGACCATCTGAGCACATGCTCACTGGTTGAGCTATTCTCCTCCATCTTGTAGGAAAAGTACTTGTCAGAGGTCTCATAACTCTCGACTCAGGCATGAGTCTGAAATACCAATTTCAGCTCTTGGAACATCTTATATGCTCCGTGGTGTTCAAAATGTTTTTGAAGTCCCGGTTCTAAGCCGTAAAGCATGGCGCACTAAACTATCAAGTAGTTATCATACCGAGCATGCCAAACGTTCATAACGTCTGCATCTGCTCCTGCAATAGGTCCGTCACCTAGCGGTGCATCAAGGACATAATTCTTCTATGCAGCAATGAGGGTAATCCTCAGATCACGGACCTAGTCCGCATCATTGCTACTATCATCTTTCAACATAGTTTTTCTCTAGGAACATATCAAAAATAAACGGGGAGCTACATCGCGAGCTATTGATGTATAACATAGTTATGCAAATACTACCAGGGCTAAGTTCATGACAAAAGTTCAATTAATCATATTACTTAAGAACTCCCACTTAGATAGACATCCCTCTAATCATCTAAGTGATCACGTGATCCATATCGACTAAACCATGTCCGATCATCACGTGAGATGGAGAAGTTTTCAATGGTGAACATCACTATGTTGATCATATCTACTATATGATTCACGCTCGACCTTTCGGTCTCAGTGTTCCGAGGCCATATCTGCATATGCTAGGCTCGTCAAGTTTAAGCCGAGTATTCTGCGTCTGCAAAACTAGCTTGCACCAATTGTATGTGAACGTAGAGCTTATCACACCCAATCATCACGTGGTGTCTTGGCACGACGAACTGTCGCAATGGTGCGTACTCAAGGAGAACACTTATACCTTGAAATTTAGTGAGAGATCATCTTATAATGCTGCCGCCATACTAAGAAAAATAAGATGCATAAAAAATAAACATCACATGCAATCAAATAAGTGATATGATATGGCCATCATCATCTTGTGCCTTTGATCTCCATCTCCAAAGCACCGTCATGATCACCATCGTCACTGGCTTGACACCTTGATCTCCATCGTAGCGTCGTTGTCGTCTCGCCAACTATTGCTTCTACGACTATCGCTACCGCTTAGTGATAAAGTAAAGCAATTTCATGGCAATTTCATTTCATACAATAAAGAGACAACCATAAGGCTCCTGCCAGTTGCCGATAACTTTTACAAAACATGATCATCTCATACAATAATTTATATATCATCACATTTTGACCATAACACATCACAGCAAGCCCTACAAAAACAAGTTAGACGTCCTCTACTTTGTTGTTGTAAGTTTTACGTGGCTGATACGGGCTTCTAGCAAGAACCGTTCTTACCTACACCTGAAAACCACAACAATTTTTTGTCAAGTGTGCTATTTTAACCTTCAACAAGGACCGGGCATAGTCAAACTCGATTCAACTAAAGTTGGAGAAACAGACACCCACTAGCCACCTGTGTGCGAAGAACGGCGGTAGAACCAGTCTCATGAACGCGGTCATGTAATGTCGGTCTGGGCTGCTTCATCCAACAATACCGCCGAATCAAAGTATGACATGCTGGTAAGTAGTATGACTCTTATCGCCCACAACTCTTTGTGTTCTACTCATGCATATAACATCTACGCATAGACCTGGCTCGGATGCCACTGTTGGGGAACGTAGTATTTCAAAAATAAATTCCTACGATCACGCAAGATCTATCTAGGAGAAGCATAGAAACGAGCGGGGAGAGAGTGTCCATGTACCCTCGTAGACCGAAAGCGAAAGCGTTTAGTAACGCGGTTGATGTAGTCAAACGTCTTCGCGATCCAACCGATCCAAGTACCGAACGCACGGCACCTCCGTGATCTGCACACGTTCAGCTCGGTGACGTCCCTCGAACTCTTGATCCAGTTGAGGCCGAGGGAGAGTTTCGTCAGCACAACGGCGTGGTGACGGTGATGATGAAGTTACCGGTGCAGGGCTTCGCCAAAGCACTACGACGATATGACCGAGGTGTTGAACCGTGGAGGGGGGCACCGCACACAGCTAAGAGATTGTCTGTTGTGTCTTTGGGGTGCCCCCTGCCCCCGTATATAAAGGAGGGGAGGAGGAGGCCGGCCAACAAGGGGCGCGCCAGGGAGAGGGAAGTCCTAGGAGGATTCGGCCCTGTTGGAAATATGCCCTAGAGGCAATAATAAAATGGTTATTATTGTATTTCCTTGTTCATGATAATTGTCTATTGTTCATGCTATAATTGTATTAACTGGAAACCATAATACATGTGTGAATACATAGACCACAACATGTCCCTAGTGAGCCTCTAGTTGACTAGCTCGTTGATCAATAGATGGTTATGGTTTCCTGACCATGGACATTGGATGTCATTGATAACGGGATCACATCATTAGGAGAATGATGTGATGGTCTAGACCCAATCCTAAGCATAGCACAAGATCGTGCAGTTCGTTTGCTAAGAGCTTTTCTAATGTCAAGTATCATTTCCTTAGACCATGAGATTGTGCAACTCCCGGATAACGTAGGAATGCTTTGGGTGTACCAAATGTGACAACGAACTGGGTGGCTATAAAGGTGCACTACAGGTATCTCCGAAAGTGTCTGTTGGGTTGGCACGAATCGAGACTGGGATTTGTCACTCCGTATGACGGAGAGTTATCTCTGGGCCCACTCAGTAATGCATCATCATAATGAGCTCAATGTGACTAATGAGTTAGCCACGGGATCATGCATTACGGAACGAGTAAAGAGCCTTGCCGATAACGAGATAGAACAAGGTATAGGGATACTGACGATCGAATCTCGGGCAAGTAACATACCGATAGACAAAGGGAATTGTATATGGGATTGATTGAATCCCCGACATCGTGGTTCATCCGATGAGATCATCGTGGAACATGTGGAAGCCAACATGGGTATCCAGATCCCGCTGTTGGTTATTGGCCGGAGAACGTATCGGTCATGTCTGCATGGTTCCCGAACCCGTAGGGTCTACACACTTAAGGTTCGGTGATGCTAGAGTTGTTATGGGAAATAGTATGTGGTTACCGAAGGTTGTTCGGAGTCCCGGATGATATCCCGGACATGACGAGGAGCTCTGGAATGGTCCGGAGGTGAATTCGTATATTGGACAAAGGGTATTGGAGTCAGGAATTGTTCCGGGGGTACCAGGCTATGGCCAGGATGTCCGAAAGGGGTTTCGGAGGCCCCGACAAGCGTTGGGGGGCCTTATGGGCCAAGGGGAAGGGGCAAACCAGCCCACTAAGGGGCTGTGCACCCCTCCCAACCCCTCTCACGTAACCGGGAGAGGTGGGGGCACCACCCCTAGGGCAGCCGCCCCTCCCGGCTTGGGGGCAAGTTTCCTAGGGGGTGGGGGCGCCCAAACCCATCTAGGGTTTCCCCTGGCCGCCTCCTCCTCCTCTAGATCCATCTAGAGGGGTCGGCCCCCTCTCCCCTTCCCCTTATATATAGTGAGGGGGTGGGAGGGCAGCCGCACCCCCTTGCCTGGCGCAGCCCCCTTCCTCCTCATACATCTCCTCCTCCGTAGTAGTGCTTGGCAAAGCCCTGCCGGAGAACCACGAGCTCTATTGCCACCATGCCGTCGTGCTGCTGGAGTTCTCCCTCAACTTCTCCTCTCCCCTTGCTGGATGAAGGAGGAGACGTCCCCGGGCTGTACGTGTGTTGAACGCGGAGGCGCCGTCCGTTCGGCGCTAGATCGGATCTTCCGCGATTTGAATCGCTGCGAGTACGACTCCATCAACCGCGTTCTTGTAACACTTCCGCTTAGCGATCTTTAAGGGTATGAAGATGCACTCCCTCTCTCTCGTTGCTAGCATATCCTAGATTGATCTTGGTGACACGTAGGAAAATTTTGAATTATTGCTACGTTCCCCAACAGTGGCATCATGAGCTAGGTCTATGCGTAGATTCTATGCACGAGTAGAACACAAAGTAGTTGTGGGAGATGATTTGTTCAATTTGCTTATCGTTACTATTCTTATCTTGATTCGGTGG
Source organism: Triticum aestivum (assembly GCF_018294505.1). Classification (NCBI taxonomy): domain Eukaryota; kingdom Viridiplantae; phylum Streptophyta; class Magnoliopsida; order Poales; family Poaceae; genus Triticum; species Triticum aestivum. The sequence goes on along the minus strand of NC_057814.1, from coordinate 228,236,444 downwards.
CATGGTGGGATGAAGCGGCCCGGACCGACCTTACACGTACACTTACGTGAGACAGGTTCCACCGACTGACATGCACTTGATGCATAAGGTGGCTAGCGGGTGTCTGTCTCTCCCACTTTAGTCGGATCGGATTCGATGAAGAGGGTCCTTATGAAGGGTAAATAGCAATTGGCATATCACCGTTGTGGCTTTTCCTTAGGTAAGAAACGTTCTTGCTAGAAACCCATAGCAGCCACGTAAAACATGCAACAACAATTAGAGGACGTCTAACTTGTTTTTGCAGGGTATGCTATGTGATGTGATATGGCCAAAAGGATGTGATGAATTATATATATGTGATGTATGAGATTGATCATGTTCTTGTAATAGGAATCACGACTTGCATGTCGATGAGTATGACAACCGGCAGGAGCCATAGGAGTTGTCTTAATTTATTGTATGACCTACGTGTCAATGAAAAACGCCATGTAATTACTTTACTTTATTGCTAACCGTTAGCCATAGTAGTAGAAGTAATAGTTGGCGAGACAACTTCATGAAGACACGATGATGGAGGTCATGATGATCGAGATCATGGTGTCATGCCGGTGACGAAGGTGATCATGCCGCGCCTCGAAGATGGAGATCAAAAGGCGCAAGATGATACTGGCCATATCATGTCACTTTATGATTTGCATGTGATGTTTGTCATGTTTACATCTTATTTGCTTAGAACGACGGTAGCATAAATAAGATGATCCCTCACTAAAATTTCAAGAGATGTGTTCCCCCTAACTATGCACCGTTGCGAAGGTTCGTTGTTTCAAAGCACCACGTGATGATCGGGTGTGATAGATTCTAACGTTTGCATACAACGGGTGTAAGCCAGATTTACACATGCGAAACACTTAGGTTGACTTGACGAGCCTAGCATGTACAGACATGGCCTCGGAACACAAGAGACCAAAAGGTCGAACATGAGTCATATAGTAGATACGATCAACATGAAGATGTTCACCGATGATGACTAGTCCGTCTCACGTGATGATCGGACACGACCTAGTTGACTCGGATCATGTATCACTTAGATGACTAGAGGGATGTCTATCTAAGTGGGAGTCCATTAAATAATCAGATGAACTTAATTATCATCAACGTAGCCAAAAGGTCTTTGCAAATTATGTCATAGCTTACGCTTTGGTTCTACTATTTAAGATATGTTCCTAGAGAAAATTTAGTTGAAAGTTGATAGTAGAAATTATGCGGACTGGGTCCGTAAACTGAGGATTATCCTCATTGCTGCACAGAAGGCTTATGTCCTTAATGCACCGCTCGGTGTGCTGAACCTCGAGCGTCGTTTGTGGATGTTGCGAACATCTGACATACACGTTTTGATGACTACGTGATAGTTCAGTGTGTAATGTTAAACGGTTTAGAATTGAGGCACCGAAGACATTTTGAAACGTCGCGGAACATACGAGATGTTCCAAGAGCTGAAATTGGGATTTTAGGCTCGTGCCCACGTCAAGAGGTGTGAGACCTCCGACAAGTTTCTTAAGCCTGCAAACTAAGGGAGAAAAGCTCAATCGTTGAGCATGTGCTCGGATTGTCTGAGTACTACAATCGCTTGAATCGAGTGGGAGTTGTCTTCCAAATGAGATAGTGATGGTTCTCCAAAGTCACTGCCACCAAGCTACTAGAGCTTCGTGATGAACTATAACATATCAGGGATAGATATGATGATCCTTGAGCTATTCGCGATGTTTGGCACCGCGAAAGTAGAAATCAAGTAGGAGCATCAATTGTTGATGGTTCGTAAAACCACTAGTTTCAAGAAGGGCAAGGGCAAGAAGGGATACTTCATGAAACGGCAAATCAGTTGCTGCTCTAGTGAAGAAACCCAAGGTAGAACCCAAACCCGAGACTAAGTGCTTCTGTAATGAGGGGAACGGTCCCTGAAGCAGAACTACCCTAGATACTTGGTAGATGAGAAGGCAGGCAAGGTCGACAGAAGTATATTGGATATACATTATAATAATGTGTACTTTACTAGTACTCCTAGTAGCACCAGGGTATTAGATACCGGTTCGGTTGCTAAGTGTTGGTAACTCGAAATAAAAGGCTACGTAATAAATGGAGACTAGCTAAAGGTGAGATGACGATATGTGTTGGAAGTGTTTCCAAGGTTGATGTGATCAAGCATCGCATGCTCCCTCTACCATCGAGATTGGTGTTAAACCTAAATAATTGTTATTTGGTGTTTGCGTTGAGCATAGACATGATTGGATTATGTTTATCGTGATACGGTTATTCATTTAAGGAGAATAATGGTTACTCTGTCTATTTGAATAATACCTTCAATGGTCTTGCACCTAAAATGAATGGTTTATTGAATCTCGATCGTAGTGATACACATGTTCAGGCCAAAAGATATAAGATAGTAATGATAGTACCACATACTTGTGGCACTGCCACTTGAGTCATATTGGTATAAAACGCATGAAGAAGCTCCATGTTGATGGATCTTTGGACTCACTCGTTTTTGAAAAGATTGAGACATGAGAACCATGTCTATTGGTATATATGCATGAAGAAACTCCATACAGATGGATCGTTTGGACTCACTTGATTTTGAATCACTTGAGACATGCAAATCATAACACATGGGCAAGATGACTGAAAGGCCTCATTTTCAGTAAGATGGAACAAGAAAGCAACTTGTTGGAAGTAATACATTTTGATGTGTGAAGTCCAATGAGTGCTGAGGCATGCAGTGGATATCGTTATGTTCTTACTTCACAGATGATTTGAGTAGATGCTGAGTGTATTTACTTGACGAAACACAAGTCTGAATTATTGAAAGGTTCAAGTAATTTCAGAGTGCAGTTGAAGATCGTCGTGACAAGAGGATAAAATGTCTATGATATGATCAGAGAGATATCTGAGTTACGAGTTTGCCACACAATTAAGACAATGTGGAAATTGTTTCACAACTAATACCGCCTGGAACACCATAGTGTGATGGTGTGTCCGAACATCATAACTGCACCCCATTGGATATGGTGCATACCATGATGTCTCGTATCAAATTACCACTATCGTTTATGGGCTAGGCATTAGAGACAACCGCATTCACTTTAAATAGGGCACCACGCAATTTCGTTGAGACAACACCGTATGAACTATGGTTTAGAGAAACCTAAGCTGTCGTTTCTTAAAAGTTTGGGGCTGCGACGCTTATGTGAAAAAGTTTCAGGCTGATAAGCTCGAACCCAAAGCGGATAAATGCATCTTCATAGAATACCCAAAACAGTTGGGTATACCTCCTATTTCAGATCTGGAAGCGAAAGTGATTGTTTCTAGAAACGGGTCCTTTCTCGAGGAAAAGTTTCTGTCGAAAGAATTGAGTGGGAGGATGGTGGAGACTTGATGAGGTTATTGAACCATCACTTCACCTAGTGTGTAGCAGGGCACAAGAAGTTGTTCCTGTGGCACCTACACCAATTGAAGTGGAAGCTTATGATAGTGATCATGAAACTTCGGATCAAGTCACTACCAAACCTCGTAGGATGACAAGGATGCGTACTACTTCAGAGTGGTATGTAATCCTGTCTTGGAAGTCATGTTGCTAGACAACAATGAACCTATGAGCTATGGAGAAATGATGGTGGGCCCAGATTCCGACGAATGGCTCAAGGCCAGAAAATCCGAGAGAGGATCCATGTATAAAAACAAAGTATAGACTTTGGAAGAACTACTTGACGGTCGTAAGGCTGTTGGGTGCAGATGGATTTTAAAAGGAAGACGGACAATGATGGTAAGTGTCACCATTAAGAAAGCTCGACTTGTCGTTAAGATGTTTTCCGACAAGTTCAAGGAGTTGACTACGATGAGATTTTCTCACTCGTAGCGATGCTAAGAGTCTGTTGGAATTATATTAGCAGTTACTGCATTATTTATGAAATCTTGCAGATAGGATGTCAAAAACCATTGTTTCCCTGACGATTTTCTTGGGGGAAGGTTGTATGTGATACAACCAGAAGGTTTTGTCAATCCTGAAAGATGCTAACAAGTATGCAAAGCTCCAGCAATCCTTCTAAGGACTGGAGTAAGCATCTCAGAGTTGGAATGTACGCTTTGATGAGATGATCAAAGATTTTGGGTTTTTACAAAGTTTATGAGAAACTTGTATTTCCAAAGAAGTGAGTGGGAGCACTATAGAATTTTTGATGAGTATATGTTGTTAACATATTGTTGATCAGAAATGATGTAGAATTTCTGGAAAGCATACAGGGTTATTTGAAAAGTGTTTTTCAATGGAAAACCTGGATTAAGCTACTTGAAAATTGAGCATCAAGATCTATAAGGATAGATAAAAAACGCTTAATAGTACTTTCAAATGAATACATACCGTGACAAGATTTTGAAGGAGTTCAAAATAGATCAGCAAAGAAGGAGTTCTTGGCTGTGTTACAAGGTGTGAGTATTGATTAAGACTCAAGACCTGACCACGGCAGAAGAGAGAGAAAGGACGAAGGTCGTCCCCTATGCTTTAGACGTAGGCTCTACAGTATGCTATGCTGTGTACCGCACCTGAAGTGTGCCTTGCCATGAGTTAGTCAAGGGGTACAATAGTGATCCAGGAATGGATCACATGACAGCGGTCGAACTTATCCTTAGTAACTAGTGGACTAAGGAATTTTCTCGATTATGGAGGTGGTAAAAGAGTTCGTCGTAAAGGGTTACGTCGATGCAAACTTTGACACTAATCCGGATGACTCTGAGTAGTAAACTGGATTCGTATAGTAGAGCAGTTATTTGGAATAGCCCCAAGTAGCGCGTGGTACCTGCATCTACAAGATGACATAGAGATTTGTAATGCACACACGGATCTGAAAGGTTCAGACCCGTTGACTAATAACCTCTCTCACAAACGAGATATGAACAAACCCCATGGGTGTTGGATTCATTACAATCACATAGTGATGTGAACTAGATTATTGATTCTAGTGCAAGTGGGAGACTGTTGGAAATATGCCCTAGAGGCAATAATAAAATGGTTATTATTGTATTTCCTTGTTCATGATAATTGTCTATTGTTCATGCTATAATTGTATTAACTGGAAACTGTAATACATGTGTGAATACATAGACCACAACATGTCCCTAGTGAGCCTCTAGTTGACTAGCTCGTTGATCAATAGATGGTTATGGTTTCCTGACCATGGACATTGGATGTCATTGATAACGGGATCACATCATTAGGAGAATGATGTGATGGTCAAGACCCAATCCTAAGCATAGCACAAGATCGTGCAGTTCGTTTGCTAAGAGCTTTTCTAATGTCAAGTATCATTTCCTTAGACCATGAGATTGTGCAACTCCCGAATAACGTAGGAATGCTTTGGGTGTACCAAACGTCACAACGTAACTGGGTGGCTATAAAGGTGCACTACAGGTATCTCTGAAAGTGTCTGTTGGGTTGGCACGAATCGAGACTGGGATTTGTCACTCCGTATGACGGAGAGGTATCTCTGGGCCCACTCGGTAATGCATCATCATAATGAGCTCAATGTGACAAATGAGTTAGCCCCGGGATCATGCGTTACGGAACGAGTAAAGAGACTTGCCGGTAACGAGATTGAACAAGGTATAGGGATACCGACGATCGAATCTCGGGCAAGTAACATACCGATAGACAAAGGGAATTGTATACGGGATTGATTGAATCCCCGACATCATGGTTCATCCGATGAGATCATCATGGAACATGTGGGAGCCAACATGGGTATCCAGATCCCGCTGTTGGTTATTGGCCGGAGAACGTCTCGGTCATGTCTGCATGGTTCCCGAACCCGTAGGGTCTACACACTTAAGGTTCGGTGATGCTAGAGTTGTTATGGGAAATATTATGTGGTTACCGAAGGTTGCTCGGAGTCCCGGATGAGATCCCGGACATGACGAGGAGCTCCGGAATGGTCTGGAGGTGAAGATCGGTATATTGGACGAAGGGTATTGGAGTCCGGAATTGTTCTGGGGGTACCAGGCTATGGCCAGCTTGTTCGAAAGGGGTTTCGGAGGCCCCGGCAAGTGTTGGGGGGCCTTATGGGCCAAGGGGAAGGGGCAAACCAGCCCACTAAGGGGCTGTGCGCCCCTCCCAACCCCTCTCACATAACCAGGAGAGGTGGGGGCGCCACCCCTAGGGCAGCCGCCCCTCCCGGCATGGGGGGCAAGTTTCCTATGGGGTGGGGGCGCCCAAACCCATCTAGGGTTTCCCCTGGCCGCCGCCTCCTCCTCTAGATCCATCTAGAGGGGCCGGCCCCCTCTCCCCTTCCCCCTATATATAGTGAGGGGGTGGGAGGGCAGCCGCACCCCCTTGCCTGGCGCAGCCCCCTTCCTCCTCATACATCTCCTTCTCCTCAGTAGTGCTTGGCGAAGCCCTGCCGGAGAACCACGAGCTCCATTGCCACCATGCCGTCGTGCTGCTGGAGTTCTCCCTCAACTTCTCCTCTTCCCTTGCTGGATCAAGAAGGAGGAGACGTCCCCGGGCTGTACGTGTGTTGAACGCGGAGGCGTCGTTCGTTCGGCGCTAGATTGGATCTTCCGCTATTTGAATCGCCGCGTGTACGACTCCATCAACCGCGTTCTTGTAACGCTTTCGCTTAGCGATTGCCACGATCGGTCTTTCAATAAAATAGTTATTGAGAGACCAATCCCTTTTACGGACCAGTAAGGAAGAATTCGTTCTCACTGGTAGACAATATCTTGGTCACAGAAGAAAAATACCAGGAGTACTGAATATAATACAAGGTTGAGCGGAGACTGCCCAACAATTGATTACATGCACGCCGATAAAACAAGACGGCGGATAGGGTGGCATAACTACTAACTCACGATAATAACGGTGGTGGAAATATCACCGCGAAGCGAGTGATATGACTCCTGAAGACTACAGCTCTTCGAGCGTCGGAGTGAGGCTCGAGGAGACTTATTGCGGGTGGCGGAAGCGTATATAATACAAGTGACCAATATCCGGGATCGCGCAGGACTGACTGGGACTCCTCTAGGCGTCGGACGCGCTATCAAACTCTTCATCCAAGAGATCGCCTTCGTCAACATCTGGCCAAATCAACAAGCCAGGTGAGTACTATGAAAGTACTCGCAAGACAGTTCGGACATAAGATATAACAAATGTAAACATGAAGCGTATGAACAAATTAACTAGTCCGTTCAGACATAGAGATAGTACATACTGGGTGCCAAACGAGGGTCTGAATGACTCCTCGAGAGGAAACTGCAAGAATAGTAATACTGGTGCCAAACGAGGGTCTGAATGACTCCTCGAGAGGAAACTGCAAGAATAGTAATACTGGTGCCAAACGAGTGTCTGAATGACTCCTCGAGAGGAAACTGCAAGAATAGTAATGCCATAGTCGGGCGTCGGGGCGACACCACATAAAGGGCGTATAACAGAAAATAAAGGCAGTGCGTGCCACAGTCGGACGTTTTAGCGACGTCACATAAAGGGCTTATATTTAAAGTAAGAAACAAAAACCTGCCACAGTCGGACGTCTGCGCGACGTCACAAAAAGGGCTTATATTGTAGCTCAATAATTCAGTAGCTCGAGATTATAAATTATTACAAGTACGAGACAAATATAAGGTTAGTCCATCCACGGTAATAATAATTAAACTGGGTTTACCACTTGAGCTTGTTCACCGGGGACAAGTTTTCCACGCGGATAGATATGGATATACTGATTACACTACTTGATCATGGATACGATGACTTGGAAGAATTTGACTCTGCAGAGTTTGTACTTAACCACAGCCAACGGATTTCAGTAGTCACGGGGACTAGTTCCGTTTACGGTGTTTTGGAAGAAACACGTCTAACCAGTACACACCCATTCAACATTCCGAAGCCAGGGATCACCCTCGGCAACGTTCAAGAAAATCCTTGAGACGGGGAGGCTACAACCTCGCATAGCATGGGATCAAATTTCCATACGCGCGCTCTAAGGGGGTGCCCCCCCTCTCGGTCCCAACCGGAAACACCCATGCCCCCTGACCGGATGACTGGCTTTAATCCTAGGCCAAGGAACCATCATCCCGGCCCCTCTGTTTGGTGTGTACACGGAAAGAGGTTACCAACTTACTAAACCGCACCCTGGCAAATGAAACATGTGGCAGCACGGAGGGGAAAAGAACGATAACGTGACTCCGTCCACGTTAACGTTGGAATTCGTCGGATGATGCAATGCTGGTATGCTACAACAGTACCACCTTGCTGCCCTTCATGTCACCACATGATTAGGCCATCTCTCACCAGAGGTCATCGCGACTTTGGAAAAAGCGGGTAGTTGCCTCACAAGCAACGAGGTACTCACTGACACTCATATGCCACGCACAAACTGTCACGCAAACATGCAAAACACCTATCATATCCAAGGTTCAAACATGCTTGCCTGGTTCGGAGAAGTCGGAGTCTAGCTCGGCGAAGTTCGCGGCTCCGTCACCTCTTCCGGAACCTACGGCATAACGAAAACGGGCACTAACGTGAAAACCAATGCGTGCATGAAAATTTCTCCAAAAATTTTCCAAGTAAATCCCATAAAAAACTAGACAAAATTTTAAGACTGTCAGACAAAGAATCACTCAAAAATCCCTTTTTATTAAAAAGTTATAAAGGTTTCTATCCAGGGACTCATCTGTAATGAAACAGAAAAGTTCCAGGGTTTAAACTGAGAAAACAGAAAACGCTTCGGAAAGAAATGCGCCAGCTAAAAAGGGAAAACGTATTTTGCCCGAAGGCGCCAACAGAAAACGGTTCGAGGGAGAATAGGACAGAGGCTGACATGGGGGTCCACATGTCAGGTTCAAAAAGCTCGCCGGCGCCCGAAGACTGCGGTGGACGCCGGCGTCGAACCACGGCGAGTCAGGAAGATCGGGGGGTACCAAGAGCTTCAGTGTGTCCTTCCGCGTCGGTGGGTGGTGGACTCGACCGACGGAGAGCACCACGTCGACGGCGACACTTTCTCCGGCGGACGGCGGTTCGGGTGATGGTGGGGAACTCCGGTGGTGAGCTGCAAACCTCGAATTGAAGCGCGGGTCAGAAGAGTGGATGCATAGGGAAGCTACTGGCAAGAGATGGGAGGCGGAGGTGCACGCATGGGGGCGAATCGAGCTGGATCCCGTGGCGGGTCGCGGCGGCCGGAGTCGAGGAAGGAGACCTCCTCGGGGCTCTTCCAGTGGCTAGGCGTGCTCTAGGTGGAGTGCAGAGGTGGTGTGGGTTCGAGTTGAAGCTTGGGGCCTCTATTTATAGGCGGATCGAGGGGGTGGCCGTGAATGGAGAATCTCCGGCGAGCGATTACGGCGAGGTAGTGGTTGAGCAGGTGGTTTGAGTGGCCAGGCAGCATCAGTGAGGTTTACTGGTGCCGTTCCACTTCTAAACTGTGTTGGTCTTGGCGTAATGACGTCAGTCCACGGTGGGGTGGCTGCACGGGCACGTCGGCGGCAGAGAGCGCGCTCCGCGCCCAGCGGTTCATGACGAGGGTGGCAGCGCGTTCTGGGGAGTGGAAGGCTACGCGGCGAGCTCCGGTGGCTTGGGCGGTGCTGGGTGGCGCCGTCGGCGCCGCGCCTCTCTCTGGCGGCCGCAAAGCCGCCGCTGGCGTCGGTCACGGGGCGGCGCACCTCCTCCTGCTCGTCGCCGACGTCCGCAAGCGTCCAGGCGCTCGTGCGGTGCAGGAACAAGGGGGAGGGGACGGGGAGCAAGGCGACATCGAGGCACTGTCGAGATCGACAACAAGTTCTGAAGAAAACGACAGTGTACTGAAACTGTTTCTGAACTTTACTGAACTTGACATTGACAATGCACTGCAGGTGTTCGACAGAATGATTTGGCAATGAGAAAAAATTTCCTGGGGCTGGGGCTTGGTGAGATGACCACTCAATGTACCCAGAGGCTGCCTGATTTTACTTGGAATATTTGGAGAAGGATTTGAATGAATTTCACCAAATTTGACAAATCTGGTCCAAACTTGCAGCAAGTGTAGTTTGAAAAGTTTGAACTGAAGACCAGTGGATCTTCATGGATCTTGGTTGAGGGTTCAAAGGACTAGGAAGGGGAGTTGGTTTGGGGGCAAAAATCAAAGCAGAGATGGTAGCTCCTTTGTAAATCTCCAAGGGCTAGAATAGAAGACAGAAATTTATTTGATAAGATTTAAATGGAAAATAATTATATGGAGAGGTACAACTTGCTGGATTTGATGCAAAACATGATCCAAAGACGAGGGAAGGTTTAGGAGAGTGGATTTGCACTAAGGCCATGGCAAGAGGGAATTGTTGAAAGTGGTAAAGGATCATTCCAAAAGCCATAGTGCAAATTTCAAAGAGATTTTCAAAAGGCATTTTTCTCAAGTGAAAAGTATTTTGTCTTGAGTCAAAATAAAAAGGCAAGGACCTCCAAGACCAAAAGCAAGTCTTGGGTGAATCCAAATAAAAAAACTCTTGCCATAAAAAAAAATATTGAAGGGAGGTTTCTTTGGAAGAAAAATTTAAATCACCTCCCTCAAGTCAAATAAAATCTTTTGAAAAATCCAAATAAAATTTTGGGTGTCACAACACCTACCCCCTTAGGAAAAATCTCGTCCTCGAGATTTCTGCTGATCCTCAAATAGATATGGATACTCTGCCTGGAGGAAATCTTCCCTTTCCCATGTAGCTTCATCCTCGGTGTGGTTGCTCCACTGAACCCTGAAATTTTTTGTCGTTTTCTGATGGGTCCTCCGTTCAGATTCTTCCAAAATCTTTACTGGGCTCTCTCTGTAGGTGAGGTCTGGTTGCACATCAATGTTTTCATGGGGTACCTGCTTCTCTGGGTTACTTACACATTTTCTCAGTTGAGAGACGTGGAACACGTCATGGACGTCTGACAGCTCCTTGGGTAAGTCTAGTTGGTAGGCTACCATGCCTCTTCGTGCCTTTATACAAAATGGTCCAATAAATCTCGGGGCTAGCTTCCCTTTAATTTTGAACCGTTGCAGACCCCTCATAGGAGATACTCGGAGGTATACGGAATCACCGGGTTCAAAGCTGACCTCACGATGTTTTTGATCGTAGTAGCTCTTTTGTCGGCTCTGCGCGGTCTTGAGTCTGTCCCTGATCTGCTTAACTTTCTCCTCGGCCTCTTTAAGCATGTCTGGGCCGAAGATACGACTGTCACCTGTTTCTGACCAATTCAGTGGAGTACGACACCTCCGTCCGTACAATGCTTCAAAGGGTGCCATTTGCAAGCTGGCTTGGTAACTGTTGTTGTAAGCAAATTCGGCATACGGCAAACTCTCTTCCCAACTGGATCCATAGGTGAGCACACAGGCTCTCAGCATATCCTCTAGGATTTGGTTTACACGTTCCGTTTGTCCATCAGTCTGAGGGTGGTATGCTGTGCTGAAAGCTAGTCGCGTGCCCAGAGCTTGTTGTAGGTGATCCCAAAATTTGGAGACGAATTGTGTGCCTCGGTCGGATATTATAGTCTTTGGGACTCCATGCAAACAAACTATACGGGAGAGATAAAGTTTGGCCAGTCTTTGTGTGGAGTAGGTAGTCTTCACGGGAATGAAATGAGCAACCTTGGTTAGTCGGTCTGTGATGACCCATATGGCGTCACTTCCGCGTTGAGATCGGGGTAATCCGACAATGAAGTCCATTCCTATTTCATCCCATTTCCACTCCGGTATCCTGTTTGGCTGGAGTAGCCCTGCTGGCTTTTGATGCTCGGCCTTGATGCGCTGACATGAATCGCAACAAGCAATGAATGTGGCTATATCTCTTTTCATACCGTGCCACCAAAATCTTTCCTGAATGTCCTTGTACATTTTGGTTCCTCCAGGGTGGATCGAGTATGGAGCGGTGTGGCTTTCGGTTAAGATTTGTTGCTTGAGTTCCTCAATGTTAGGTACGCAAAGTCTGTCTCCGTACCATAATGTTCCTTCACTGTCTGTGACGAACTCTGAAGTCTTTCCAAGGTTCATTTTCTTCTTTATACCTTCGATGCTGGGATGTCCCTGTTGAGCCTTCTTAATTTGTTCCACCAGGGTGGGTTGTATCTCCAGTTTTGATACGGTGCCCTCAGAGACTAACATCATGTTGAGCCTAGCGAACTCTTGCTGAAACTCAGGCCTCAAGTTTTGCGGACCGTCATTGTCCGGGCTGGGGTTTCGACTAAGGGCATCGGCCACTACATTTGCTTTCCCTGGATGGTAGTGAATACAGACATCATAGTCCTTGACCAGTTCCAACCAGCGTCGTTGGCGTAAATTTAGCTCTGGCTGTGTGAAAATATATTTGAGGCTCTTATGGTCCGTATATATTTCACAGCGATTCCCCAACAGAAAGTGCCTCCACTCCTTGAGTGCATGTATAACTGCTGCTAGCTCCAAGTCATGTGTTGGGTAATTTTCCTCATGTTTTCGCAGCTGCCTGGAGGCATATGCGACAACTTTGCCATCCTGCATTAGTACACATCCGAGACCTTTTCGGGACGCGTCACAATATACTTCAAAACTCTTGTGTATGTCTGGCACAGTTAAGACCGGTGCGGTTGTCAGTTTCTTCTTGAGTTCTTGGAAGCTTTTCTCGCATGCTTCCGTCCATACAAATTTCTTGTCTTTCTTGAGCAACTGTGTTATAGGTTTTGCCACAGTGGAGAATCCTTCAATAAATCTTCTGTAATATCCGGCCATTCCTAGGAAACTCCGCACATCTGTAACGTTGGCGGGTGGCTTCCAGTCAAGTATGGCTTTGACTTTTTCTGGGTCTACGGCCACGCCTTCTTGGTTCAATATATGGCCTAAGAAACCAACTTGTCTTAGCCAAAATTCGCACTTGCTAAATTTGGCGTACAACTGATGTTTCCTCAATTCTCCCAAAACAATTCGGAGATGCTCAGCATGCTCTTCTGGTGTCCTTGAGTATACCAGAATATCGTCGATGAACACCACAACAAATTTGTCCATGAATTTCATGAACACCTTGTTCATGAGGTGGACGAAATATGCGGGGGCGTTTGTTAGACCAAAAGGCATCACTGTGAACTCATATAATCCGTATCTGGAAGTGAATGCTGTCTTGGGGATATCTTCTGTCCGTACTTTCAGTTGATGATATCCCGATCTCAAATCAATTTTTGAGAATACCTTGGCTTGTGCGAGCTGGTCAAACAAATCATTTATCCGTGGCATCGGATATTTGTTTTTGATGGTGACCATATTGAGGGCTCGATAGTCTATACACAGTCTCAGTGTCCCATCCTTTTTCTTGGCGAACAACACTGGCGAACCCCAAGGTGAGGAGCTGGCTCGAATAAATCCTTTGTCCAATAATTCCTTTATCTGCTTCTTCAACTCCACCAATTCTGAGGGTGCCATTCTATAAGGCTTCTTATAGATGGGAGCGGTGCCAGGTGCTAGTTCGATGCTGAATTCTATCTCTCGGTCTGGTGGCATGCCTGGCAGTTCTTCAGGGAACACATCAGGAAACTCGCATACCACTGGAACTTTTCTCAGTTCAGAAATGTCCACTTTGTTCAGTTTTGGTTGCCGTGACCGTGGTCTTTCTTGAGCTGTAACCTTTATTGTCTTGCCATGATGGTGGGTGAGAATCACGGTCCGATTGAAACAGTCAATGAATCCTTTGTTGGTGGTCAACCAGTCCATTCCTAAAATGACATCCAGTCCTTTACTCTCCAACACGATGAGATTTGCTTGGAATTGTAGTCCTTCGAACTCAATGACCACTCCTTGGCAGTAACCCTGAGCGATTTGCTTATTTCCGGGGGACTTGATGATCATAGATTTTTCCAAGGGAAGTATCGGAAAATCATGTTGTAAAACAAAACTCTTCGAAACGAACGAATGGGAAGCTCCAGAATCAAACAAAACCGTGGCAGGTACTGTGTTGACAGGGAACGTACCGAGCACGATGTCTGGGGCATTCTGCGCCTTTCTTCCCTGGTCACATGGTTCAGGTGACCCTTCTTGTGGTTGTTGTTGGGATTGAAATTGTTGCGCTTGGGGGCTGGATTGTTTCCACCATTGTTTGGCTTGGGGGCCGAGTTCCTTGGTTTTGGGCACTGTTTAGCATAGTGCCCTTCTTCACCACAAGCATAGCAGGTGACCCCTGGATGGTATGTGTACTCCTTGTCTCTGGCATGAAATTGTCTGACGGGCCTTGGATCAGCAGTCGTGGATCTCCTTGCTTCTATCCTTGGAACCCCAGTCTTGCTTCGGTTGTTGCGAGCAAGAGTCGTCTTGTCCCTCTTTCGCTTACGGAGATCTTCCAGACTACGGCGCTCATTCTCCAAGGTAATGGCCTTGTCAACCAGAGTTTTAAAATCCGGGAAAGTGTGTACAACCAGTTGGCATTTTAGTGCTGGTGCCAGGCCGTCCAGGAATTTTTCCATCTTCTTGTTTTCTGTCATATGCTCGTCGTAGGCATAACGGGATAGCTGGGTAAACTGACCATTGTATTCTGTCACTGACATGCCTCTCTGCTTCAGGTCATCAAACTCTCTCTTCTTGATTTTTATGATGCTCCTGGGGATGTGTGCCCCACGGAAGCCTTCCTTGAACTCTTCCCAGGTGATGTTGTGTTCACTGGGATGCATGTGTAGGAAGTTTTCCCACCATGCTGCAGCTGCTCCAGTAAGGTAGTGTGGTGCATAAAGCACCTTCTCATGATCTGAACACTGAGCAATAATCAGTTTCCTTTCAATGTCACGAAGCCAATCATCGGCTTCCAGCGGCCTATCGGTGTGAGCAAAAGTTGAAGGGCGAGTCTTCTGTAACTCAGATAACTTGGAATGTGGTTGATGGGGTTCGCGGTGGTTTCCCATATTGATGACATGATTCATCATCTCTTGGTGCTGTTGTTGGCTTTGTTCGAAGAGACGGCAGACTTGAGACAGGGCTGCTTCGCTGTCCTGTTGACTGGACTGACCCTGAGTGAAATTGTTGCTAGTCTGTGTCCCATAAACCTCTTCTGGCTGATTGGGCATGGAGCGAGTCCACGGACGAGACATTTTTCCAGTCTGGGGTATTATTTTGCAAAACCCATGAGAAAAACTGTGTAGCACAAGGAAAAACTTGCAAGGCAACAATTTAAAAGACCTCAAGGTTTTCAAGGAAACATAAGCGATTTTGCACGGAGAGGAACTGCTTAGCATATATCTTACACGCGAAAAGCAAACACACGATACAGCACTCAGGATGCGCGTACACATTCCTGACATGTTATTTAGGCTAGCGTACTCCTCCGGAAGGCAGCAAACACACCAATACAAACTAGCGCACAGATAAAACAACACATCATACAAGCAGACATAACGCGCGGCTATTCGGCGCTCTCAGTCGGAGATGGTGAAGATTTCCTTCCCCTTGCCGATGGCAAGACTTAGCGGTCCAGGAGAATCAACCTCCACCTCCTCTCTAGCTGGCTCCTGGCGCGTAACGCTGCGCTGCGGTGATGGCGCGGGAGCGACAGGTGGTAGAGCGGGTGCGGCAGGCGGTGCAGCTCTGACTGGAGTAGGAGCGATGACTCGGTCGAACTCCTCAGTGGTAGGCAGACGGCGAGCAGTGGCCAAAACGGCCGGTGCATAAGAGGCTGAAGACGAGACGAAAGTCAGAGGCGGTGCCGTGTGGAGAAGCTCCTTCCTGCTGGCAGGACCGCCCCGGACTAAGTCCATGCGGGCAGCCACAAGATCGTCTACGAGGTTGTCGAAAGACTCCTCCAGAGCCTTGAGATACTCCACAACCATCTCGATGGCTTCATCTCGCTCTCCCCGATGGCAGGCGAATGCATAGTGACTGGTGTATGGCACATGGCATGGGAGGTAGCGGTAGCGACGAGTCTTCATCGTAGGAAGGATGTCCCGAAGACGAGCTATCGCCTCACGGGCAGCCATCTGCATGGCATGCCTCTCCGTAGGCATGGCCCTTCCCACAAAACGGAAGTGGCGAGCTGCAGAACGTCCTCCCTTGAATTGCACCACAGCTTGGTGCATAGACACGTCGTCGCTGAGCTTGTGCTGATAGAGCGTGAACTCCGGGCGAGCTGCTGGCCCGATCGCGAGCTTGGTGATGGAGACGAGGAGCTTGACAAACCCCTCGGGCACGTTCGTGAACACTCGATTCTCACAGCTGCTGCCAGCCATCTACAAAAGTAGGCAAAAATTCTGAGTAGTCATGTCATAAATTTATGATGACCAACAGAAAATAGCTACAATTGCAAAATGCTGAAAAAGCACAAAAGACGCTAATAACCGATTAGCGATCGCACCTAGTGGCTTCCTACAGTCAGCCTGGCTCTGATACCAAGCTTGTCACGACCGGTTTTCAATAAAATAATTATTGAGAGACCAATCCCTTTTACGGACCAGTAAGGAAGAATTCCTTCTCACTGGTAGACAATATCTTGGTCACAGAAGAAAAATACCAGGAGTACTGAATATAGTACAAGGTTGAGCGGAGACTGCCCAACAATTTATTACATGCACGCCGATAAAACAAGACGGCGGATAGGGTGGCATAACTACTAACTCACGATAATAACGGTGGTGGAAATATCACCGCGAAGCGAGTGATATGACTCCTGAAGACTACAGCTCTTCGAGCGTCGGAGTGAGGCTCGAGGAGACTTATTGCGAGTGGCGGAAGCGTATATAATACAAGTGACCAATATCCGGGATCGCGCAGGACTGACTGGGACTCCTCTAGGCGTCGGACTCGCTATCAAACTCTTCATCCAAGAGATCGCCTTCGTCAACATCTGGCCAAATCAACAAGCCAGGTGAGTACTATGAAAGTACTCGCAAGACAGTTCGGACATAAGATATAACAAATGTAAACATGAAGCGTATGAACAAATTAACCAGTGCGTTCAGACATAGAGATGGTACATACTGGGTGCCAAACGAGGGTCTGAATGACTCCTCGAGAGGAAACTGCAAGAATAGTAATACTGGTGCCAAACGAGGGTCTGAATGACTCGTCGAGAGGAAACTGCAAGAATAGTAATACTGGTGCCAAACGAGTGTCTGGATGACTCCTCGAGAGGAAACTGCAAGAATAGTAATGCCACAGTCGGGCGTCGGGGCGACACCACATAAAGGGCTTATAACAGAAAATAAAGGCAGTGCGTGCCACAGTCGGACGTCTGAGCGACGTCACATAAAGGGCTTATATTTAAAGTAAGAAACAAAAACACGCCACAGTCGGACGTCTGCGCGACGTCACATAAAGGGCTTATATTGTAGCTCAATAATTCAGTAGCTCGAGATTATAAATTATTACAAGTACGAGACAAATATAAGGTTAGTCCATCCACAGTAATAATAATTAAACTGGGTTTACCACTTGAGCTTGTTCACCGGGGACAAGTTTTCCACGCGGATAGATATGGATATACTGATTACACTACTTGATCATGGATACGATGACTTGGAAGAATTTGACTCTGCAGAGTTTGTACTTAACCACAGCCAACGGATTTCAGTAGTCACGGGGACTAGTTCCGTTTACGGTGTTTTGGAAGAAACACGTCTAACCAGTACACACCCATTCAACATTCCGAAGCCAGGGATCACCCTCGGCAACGTTCAAGAAAATCCTTGAGACGGGGAGGCTACAACCTCGCGTAGCATGGGATCAAATTTCTATACGCGCGCTCTAAGGGGGTGCCCCCCTCTCGGTCCCAACCGGAAACACCCATGCCCCCTGACCGGATGACTGGCTTTAATCCTGGGCCAAGGAACCATCATCCCGGCCCCTCTGTTTGGTGTGTACACGGAAAGAGGTTACCAACTTACTAAACCGCACCCTGGCAAATGAAACATGTGGCAGCACGGAAGGGGAAAAGAACGATAACGTGACTCCGTCCACGTTAACGTCGGAATTCGTCGGATGACGCAAGGCTGGTATGCTACAACAGTACCACCTTGCTGCCCTTCATGTCACCACATGATTAGGCCATCTCTCACCAGAGATCATCGCGACTTTGGAAAAAGCGGGTAGTTGCCTCACAAGCAACGAGGTACTCACTGACACTCATATGCCACGCACAAACTGTCACGCAAACATGCAAAACACCTATCATATCCAAGGTTCAAACATGCTTGCCTGGTTCGGAGAAGTCGGAGTCTAGCTCGGCGAAGTTCGCGGCTCCGTCACCTCTTCCGGAACCTACGGCATAACGAAAACGGGCACTAACGTGAAAACCAACGCGTGCATAAAAATTTCTCCAAAATTTTCCAAGTAAATCCCATAAAAAACTAGACAAAATTTTAAGACTGTCAGAAAAAGAATCACTCAAAAATCCCTTTTTATTAAAAAGTTATAAAGGTTTCTGTCCAGGGACTCATCTGTAATGAAACAGAAAAGTTCCAGGGTTTAAACTGAGAAAACAGAAAACGCTTCGGAAAGAAATGCGCCAGCTAAAAAGGGAAAACGTATTTTGCCCGAAGGCGCCAACAGAAAACGGTTCGAGGGAGAATAGAACAGAGGCTGACATGGGGGTCCACATGTCAGGTTCAAAAAGCTCGCCGGCGCCCGAAGACTGCGGTGGACGCCGGCGTCGAACCACGGCGAGTCAGGAAGATCGGAGGGTACCAAGAGCTTCAGCGTGTCCTTCCGCGTCGGTGGGTGGTGGACTCGACCGACGGAGAGCACCACGTCGACGGCGACACTTTCTCCGGCGGACGGCGGTTCGGGTGATGGTGGGGAACTCCGGTGGTGAGCTGCAAACCTCGAATTGAAGCGCGGGTCAGAAGAGTGGATGCATAGGGAAGCTACTGGCAAGAGATGGGAGGCGGAGGTGCACGCACGGGGGCGAATCGAGCTGGATCCCGTGGCGGGTCGCGGCGGCCGGAGTCGAGGAAGGAGACCTCCTCGGGGCTCTTCCAGTGGCTAGGCGTGCTCTAGGTGGAGTGCAGAGGTGGTGTGGGTTCGAGTTGAAGCTCGGGGCCTCTATTTATAGGCGGATCGAGGGGGTGGCCGTGAACGGAGAATCTCCGGCGAGCGATTACGGCGAGGTAGTGGTTGAGCAGGTGGTTTGAGTGGCCAGGCAGCATCAGTGAGGTTTACTGGTGCCGTTCCACTGCTAAACTGAGTTGGTCTTGGCGTAATGGCGTCGGTCCACGGTGGGGTGGCCGCACGGGCACGTCGGCGGCAGAGAGCGCGCTCCGCGCCCAGCGGTTCACGACGAGGGTGGCAGCGCGTTCTGGGGAGTGGAAGGCCACGCGGCGAGCTCCGGTGGCTTGGGCGGCGCTGGGTGGCGCCGTCGGCGCCGCGCCTCTCTCTGGCGGCCGCAAAGCCGCCGCTGGCGTCGGTCACGGGGCGGCGCACCTCCTCCTGCTCGTCGCCGACGTCCGCAAGCGTCCAGGCGCTCGTGCGGTGCAGGAACAAGGGGGAGGGGACGGGGAGCAAGGCGACATCGAGGCACTGTCGAGATCGACAACAAGTTCTGAAGAAAACGACAGTGTACTGAAACTGTTTCTGAACTTTACTGAACTTGACATTGACAATGCACTGCAGGTGTTCGACAGAATGATTTGGCAATGAGAAAAAATTTCCTGGGGCTGGGACTTGGTGAGGTGACCACTCAATGTACCCAGAGGCTGCCTGATTTTACTTGGAATATTTGGAGAAGGATTTGAATGAATTTCACCAAATTTGACAAATCTGGTCCAAACTTGCAGCAAGTGTAGTTTGAAAAATTTGAACTGAAGACCAGTGGATCTTCATGGATCTTGGTTGAGGGTTCAAAGGACTAGGAAGGGGAGTTGGTTTGGGGGCAAAAATCAAAGCAGAGATGGTAGCTCCTTTGTAAATCTCCAAGGGCTAGAATAGAAGACAGAAATTTATTTGATAAGATTTAAATGGAAAATAATTATATGGAGAGGTACAACTTGCTGGATTTGATGCAAAACATGATCCAAAGATGAGGGAAGGTTTAGGAGAGTGGATTTGCACTAAGGCCATGGCAAGAGGGAATTGTTGAAAGTGGTAAAGGATCATTCCAAAAGCCATAGTGCAAATTTCAAAGAGATTTTCAAAAGGCATTTTTCTCATGTGAAAAGTATTTTGTCTTGAGTCAAAATAAAAAGGCAAGGACCTCCAAGACCAAAAGCAAGTCTTGGGTGAATCCAAAATAAAAAAAACAATTGCCATAAAAAATAATATTGAAAGGGAGGTTTCTTTGGAAGAAAAATTTAAATCACCTCCCTCAAGTCAAATAAAATCTTTTGAAAAATCCAAATAAAATTTTGGGTGTCAGAGCGATCTTCAAGGGTATGAAGATGCACTCCCTCTCTCTCGTTGCTAGCATCTCCTAGATTGATCTTGGTGACACGTAGGAAATTTTTGAATTATTGCTACTTTCCCCAACAGGCCCCACCCTTTTTTTCCTTCTACCGGAGGGGGAAAAAGGGAAGGAGAGGGAGTAGGAGAAGGAAAGGGGGTGGCGCCCCCTCCCCAAGTACAATTCGGCCTCCTCCCTCGTGGGGGGCGCACCAGCCCCTTGTGGGCAGGTTAGCGTCCCTCCTATGGCCCATAAGGCCCATATCTTTCCCCAGGGGGTTCCGGTAACCTCCTGGTACTCCGGAAAAATGCCCGAATCACTCGGAACCATTCCGATGTCCGAATGCAACCGGGAGGGCCCGGAGATACCTCTCCGATACACGGAGTGACAAATCCTAATCTCGATCTATGCCAACCCAACAAACAACTTCGGAGGCACCTGTAGAGCATCTTCATAATCACCCAGTTACGTTGTGATGTTTGATAGCACAGAAGGTGTTCCTCCGGTATTCGGGAGTTGCATAATCTCATAGTCATAGGAACATGTGATCCCGTTTATCAAATGACAACACATGTCTATGGCTAGGAAACTTAATTATCTTTGATTAACGAGCTAGTCAAGTAGAGGCATACTAGGGACACTCTGTTTGTCTATGTATTCACACATGTACTAAGTTTCTGATTAATACAATTCTAGCATGAATAATAAACATTTATCATGATATAAGGAAATACAAGTAACAACTTTATTATTGCCTCTAGGGCATATTTCCTTCACCGCTCCCTCGCCCACGCGCGCGGTGGCTCGCAGGACGAGGAGAAAATCTTAATACTCCCTCCATTTACTCCTCGTCCCTACCTTGGTTAGAGAGATTATCATATTGTTTGAAATATATGTCCTTTAGTAGATTTCAATATGAACTACTAGTACATACTCCAAACACTGATGTATATAGACGTATTTTAGAGTGCAGATTCACTCATTTTGCTCTGTATGTAGTCCACATTGAAACAGACATAACAGTACGCACTCTCCCTCGCCCCTCGCCCCTTGAACCTCGCTCGATCCTCGCCCATGTGATGGATGTGCATCAGTTCATTCGGTCTCAGATAGCCAGAACGATATATACTGCAGTACCATTATTGCTCAACTTCCCGAAGAGGCGAAGATCCAAGCACAAGGTTAATATTTTGGAGATGCCAAGCGCAAGGTTTATAGGAGAACGAGTAGTAGTAGTACTAGTAGTACGTACCAATGGTACGTACTGTATGAGGAAGAAGGCAACAAGATGTATGTTTTGCGTGACAGTCTCTTCTTACAGGACGTGCTAGACCTAGTGGACCTCATTGTTGCAACGGGAGTACTCCCTATCATAGATGGCACGATTCAGAGTGGTGGGCAGCGGGCATAATTCGGAGCTGCTTAGTCTTAAACCCCATGAAGAAGTCCCATTGAAAGGAATAGCCATCCTCTACACGTGCTCCTATGTAAAATGAGTAAATGAGACAAAAAGAGAAAGAGACAAAGTAAAAAAAATCACCAGCCTTAGATCCAGCCCAATTGTATCAGTGAATGATATTTCTAAGTCATGATTAACATGGCTATATTATTAACCATGCTACGGAGGTAGAAGCAGATTTTTATTTATTTGCGGATGTAGCAGCGGATGGATATTCAACGAGTGAAATGATGGTTGCTTCCTCGGTTAAACATAGAGAAAGGCGGGCCTCATGATTTGACGGCTTATTAGTCATTATTACTGCATATAATCTTTGCCCATATATAACTAGCAAGATGCCCGTGCAATGCACGTAACATCAAGATGCATTTTTTTGCAAAACACGTGTTGTGATTGACCCATGCAGGAGTAATCCCATGTGTAAAAACTAATGATATCTCGAGAATTTTATCGGAAAAATGGTATCTCGAGAATTTCATCGAAAAATGAAAGATGAGAGATAGTGCGAGGAGGAGTGGGGCGTGGTGGTGACTGGTGGTCGGACTGGGCGGAGGCATGGGGATGGACGGCACCGGCAACGGCCACCATGCCAGATTGTTCCAGAGACTTCCTTTTTTAATTGCTCAGCAATGAGGTTGTAGGATATAAGGATGAACGAGGCAAGGTCTTATCTGTAAATGTGGAGAGAGGTGCATGTATCTTTTGTAAAAATTTCATAGTTTAATTTCTATTCGTCAGATATAGATTGGACGGTCTATATTACAAGATGGCAGGCACACCATGATCACCAACTCGGTTTTCTATAAGAGTAGAGATAACTGCGTGGTACAGTAGTGGACTATACTTTTAATAACCATGATCGAAGAGAAGAGGTGCACGCACCCACGCACATAGTACTAGTAGCACTCTTTGCGTCTTTTGCGTCTTCCCCAACCACGCACATGACACGGTGGAGCTCATTTCTATAAGATGATGCAGCCCACGTGATAATTTGACGCATCTAGCAGTAGTTACTCACTTATAAATAATGGAGGGTCGGGAACCACGCATGAACAATGCCGTGTCATTTATAAATATATTTTTATCTTTAGTGGCATGTATGCAATATAAATAGGTTCATATGGAGAGAAAAGGAAACCGCTCCACTATATACATAGCCAGGACGAGCCATCCGCCCTGCCGGGGAAAGGGGTGGATGCTTTGTGTAGATGCGGTCGCCGTCGCCGACGGTGAAAACCCACTGTTGGCACATCCCGATCAAGGGTCCCCGCCGTTCTATCTCACAAAGCCGGTGAGGTTGCCTTCGTCCCTTGCTCACTGTCATGACGTGGGCAGTTGCCGCCTCCTGCCACCTTCCTCTAGGTTGAGCTACGTCCCGACATTTCTCAGGTACAACTTTCTTATAGCCGGCTTGCACCACTGCCCCAGCTGCCCACATCGCTCCATGTGGATATTTCTCTACTTCTTTGCCCCGCACATACCTCTACTGGCTTCTACTGTATTTGTGATGATTTTATATCTCATCAACTAGTCCCAGTAATCTTATTATAATCACGCTTCTTCAATTTGTTTGCCACAGGGATGCTCATCTCGATTTTGGTGAAACTACACAAAATGATCCGATGGTCAAAGGGTTGCAAACTTCATTTCTTTGGAAGCTTCAACATTGCCAGCAAATTAAAGCCTGGTTAGGGTTTACGGTTCAAGGGCTAGGGACTGCATGGATCATTTTTTTCTTTAGCTATCTCTGTTCCAAAACAAGTGTCAACTTTAGTAGTAGTACAACTTTGTACTAAAGTTTGCATAAAGTTGAGACACTTATTATGGAACGGAGGGAGTACATATTGACTATGATCTGTCAATCATTGAGATGCAATAGCATGCATGTTAGTCTCCTTTGTATTTGATGAAATGTTGCAACGGGGCAACCTTGGATGCAAGATACATGAAACAGAAGCTAGAAGCTTCATAGCATTGTACAAATTTATCTCGCTGAGAAATTACAGTACGTACTATACTACTATGTAAAGAGTTAGGTGTCGCACGGTGTCCAGAAAATATGGTGATAGTGTGAGGTGGGCCATGTAATCATTAAGCCTCTGTGTTTTCACTGCTTTCGCACTCCTCCGCTGTAAGAATGGAGAAAATTGTAATCTAGTACCTCCTTTCACTGAAGCGTGGGACATAGTCACTGCGAGATCGTATAGCTCTGTATTCATCCATTTCGACCAGTCAAAGAATCCTCCCGGCGCCTTGTCAGATCAGTTTCCTCTCTCTGTCATGCGGGTCCTACCTGTCATTGGGTGGAAGAAAGAAGTTGAACGAAAATAAAAATATGCACAGGGGCGTGGTTTGAACCCTAGACCTCAGGCTTTATACGCGCAAACAGGTTAACCAGCTACACCAACCTCCAGTTGTGATTAACTAGTGGCAAATATAGTTTTCTACCTTTAGTAGCGGCACACGCATGCAGCGCCCAGCTTGCAGTGCATGCACACACACTAGAACGGACTCAAGTCGCACGCTCGCCTCTATTGCTGCAAGTTCGTGCAGTACCTCTCCTGTTGTCCGCCGTTCCCGTTGTTGACCCTACCACCTGAGGTTGTCGACCCGTTGCTCTACCACTACGCCAAGTCCGAGCTCTCGCTGCTTGTGGCGCAACGCATATGATCTCCATCTGCATGAGATGACATGGACATCAATGATGATTATGATGACACCCACACTAGGTCGCTCTACTCGCCTTGTGCGCACGATTGTCGTGCGGCTGCCGAAGTACGACCCTGCGGCCTCAACTTCGTCACCGGTCTCTGGTGTGTGCGTGTTGTGTGCTAACTAGTGTGTGTCTTCCCGCTGCGTGCTAGTGTGCGAGTGCATGCATGCATATTGTGTGCATGTTATAATAAGGATTCACTTAAAATAGTACGGGAGCGAATAGAGGGATCAATTGGACAGTGTTCACGAGCACTAGCGAGGTGTGTGAGGTAAGATACATCGCTGGCGTTTTTAATTTTTCTTATTAATTTGCTTGTTTCACCCTCTGACTGGTGGGACCCAACATACTACGTGGAGAGAGGTAAGGTGACTAAGGCTGCATTATTTCTGTACTACCAACACTGCTTTAAATCCCAAAAGACCTTACCACCAAAGCCACATGCCACGATTATATTTAAATCCCAATGACTCCCACGCAAAAAAAACACGGCATGCTTGTCAAACGAATGCAGGAATGTATAAAAGGTTATTTTCCTCTCATTAATCATAACGTGAGGGTGGTGTAGTTGGTTAGCCTGTTCGCTCATCAAACCTGAGGTCTCAGGTTTGATAACCGCACTTGAGCATAATTTTATTTTTGTTCGACTTCATTCCTCCACCCAATGACAGGTAGGCCCCGCATGATAGAGAGAGAAAGTGATCTGGGGCGGTGCCAGGAGGATTCTTTGACTGGTCAAAATCGATGGATACGGAGCTATACGATCTCCCAGTGACCGTATAATCACCTCATCACGTATATAATGACTGTATTGACCGTATTCTTGAGTATGGTGACGAAAGTGAACTTAGCAATTACTCTCAATACACCCTAGTTTCTTAGCACCCGCTGTAACCCTTAATACATATGGTGGAAAACTGACTTAGGTCGAATACAAGTGCCCAAAATATTTAAAATTGGAGGATGGTGCAGCCCACCTTTCCGATATTTTGACCGTTTGTGGTTCAGTTGTTGTTCACTTCGGAGGGTCGTGTACCACACGTGAATGTTAGTAAGCGCGACCGGGATGCATGCAGCGTTAATTGCGAGTTGACTCCTTCGAGCGTTAATTTTCTTCATGTATTAGCATTGCCCCCAGTATTTTTCTTCACTACGTTAAATAAAGAGTTCCGTTTCGTGTACAATTTAAAATAATTTTTATGGAGAGAAAAAGAAAAGCACTCCATCTATATACGATGTAGCCTTGGCGCTTGTTTTCTATATACGCTGGAGCCTCATCGCTTGTAGTTGCTCTCTTCACACTCTATCACCCTCTCCAGATCTAAACAAGACTTCGTTGGCCTCTCTCTCTCCCCTCACTGCTGGTCCAAGAGCCAGCAGGATCCGTCCGCCGGGAAGGGAAGGAGGCTTAACATTGTCGCCATCGCCGAGGGAGGGAATCCACTACCAGCGCAGCTGTTCTCTTTCACCCAGCGGCGGCGCGGGAGGGCCTCCGACCCCTTCTTCCTTGTTGCCGTACATAGTGTGGGCAGATTGGCCTCTGGCCGGCCACTGAGCCACACCCCGAGAACCTTAAGGTATAATTTACTTATTCCACATGCATTGCTCTAGCTGCATGTGGGCTTTTTCCGCTTCTGCCCTCGAATCTAGGTGTTGGATCAAACAGGAAAGTAGTGGGGAAAGTTGTATAGCATGAATCTAGGATGTGTTTCAAAGAGGAAAGGGAGGGGGAAAGTAGTGGGGAAAGTTCTATAGCATGAATCTAGGACGTGGTTCAAAGAGGAAAGGAAGGGGGAAAGTAGTACAGACTGGCTATCTAGCACCTACGTTGGTCGAAATGGGAAAACAATGACAAACGCAGTACGCACATCTGTAATGAACTGATCTTTTTGTTTTGGGGGTCAAGGCTGTAGAGTTTGAGCAGGACTAGATTTGCTGCCCTCACATAGGGAAAGGTGTCTAAAGATAACAAAACTGGGACCAACACAAATATGCTCCTTGGTTGTTTGTTCTTTGTTGCAATAGACTATGCATCACCCCTTTATACATTGGTAGATGCACATGGTGCTAGTGCATCCACTGTCCCGTGCAACTCTTTAGCTGTTGTTAATCTAAGGCCCTGTTTGATTAAAAAGTCCTAGGACTTTTTTTAGTCCCAACTCAAAAGTCCCTAGTCCCTACCTGCTTGGTTCTAGGGACTAAACATGGACTAGAGGTTATTAAATGACATGCTAAAATACCATGTTACCCCTAGTAATTAACTAATAGAGATAAGGTGCGATGAGGGCCAGGGGCAACTATTGGAAAAAGTCCCAAAAAGACTCTCCCTCAGGGTCTTCTTTCTTTAGTCCCAAATGCCACTTTTAGTCCCTAAAAGTCCCTTCTGTTTGTTGGGGAATGCAGTATTTCAAAATTTTGAACTACGATCATGCAGGATCTATCTAGGAGATGCATAGCAATGAGACGGGAGAGTGTGTCCACGTACCCTTGTAGACCGAAAGCGGAAGCGTTTAGTAACGCGGTTGATGTAGTCGAACGTCCTCATGATCCAGCTGATCCAAGTACCGAACATACGGCACCTACGTGTTCAGCACACGTTCAACACGATGAGGTCCCTCGAGCTCTTGATCCAGTTGAGGGCGAGGGAGAGTTTTGTCCGCACGACGGTGTGGCGACGGTGAAGATGAAGTTACCGGCGCGGGGCTTCGCCTAAGCACTACGACGATATGACCGAGGTGTGTAACTGTGGAGGGGGGCACCGGACACGGCTAAGAGAAGACTTGGTGTGCCTTTGGGGTGCCCCCATCTCCGTATATAAAGGGAGGAGGAGGAGGAGGCCGGCCCCTAGGGGCGCGCCAAGTGTGGGGAGTCCTACTAGGACTCCCTAGTAGGATTCCCCTCTCCTATTTCCTTTTCCGGAGTAGCAAAGGGGTAAAGAGAGAAGAAGTAGGAGAGGGAAAGGGGGGCGCCACCCCCACCCCTTGTCCAATTCAGATTGGCAAGGGGGGGTCACCTCCTGGCCGGCCCTCTCTCTTCTCCACTAAGGCCTGTGTTGGCCCATTAACTTCCCGGGGGGTTCCGGTAACCCCCGGTACTCCGAAACTTATCAGAAACTTCCCGAAACCATTATGGTGTCCGAATGGAACCTTCCAATATATGAATCTTTACCTCTCGACCGTTTCGAGACTCCTCGTCATATCCGTGATCACATCCGGGACTCCGAACAATCTTCGGTCATCAAATCACATAACTCATAAAACAAATCGTCATCGAATGTTAAGCGTGCGGACCCTACGGGTTCGAGAACTATGTAGACATGACCGAGACACATCTCCGGTCAATAACCAATAGCGGAACCTGGATGCTCATATTGGCTCCTACATATTCTACGAAGATCTTTATCGGTCAAACCACATAACAACATACGTTGTTCCCTTTGTCATCGGTATGTTACCTGCCTGAGATTCGATCATTGGTATCATCATACCTAGTTCAATCTCGTTACCGGCAAGTCTCTTTACTCGTTCCGTAATGCATCATTCCGCAACTAACTCATTAGTCACATTTCTTGCAAGGCTTATAGTGATGTGCATTACCGAGAGGGCCCAGAGATACCTCTCCGATACACGGAGTGACAAATCCTAATCTCGATCTATGCCAACTCAACAAACACCATCCGAGACACCTGTAGAGCATCTTTATAATCACCCAGTTACGTTGTGACATTTGATAGCACACAATGTGTTCCTCTGGTATTCGGGAGTTGCATAATCTCATAGTCAGAGGAACATGTATAAGTCATCATGAAAGCAATAGCAATAAAACTAAACGATCATTTATGCTAAGCTAACGGATGGGTCTTGTCCATCACATCATTCTCTAATGATGTGATCCCGTTCATCAAATGACAACACATGTCTATGGCTAGGAAACTTAACCATCTTTGATTAACGAGCTAGTCAAGTAGAGGCATACTAGGGACACTCTGTTTGTCTATGTATTCACACATGAACTAAGTTTCCGGTTAATACAATTCTAGCATGAATAATAAACATTTATCATGATATAAGAAAATATAAATAACAACTTTATTATTGCCTCTAGGGCATATTTCCTTCAGTCTCCCACTTGCACTAGAGTCAATAATCTAGATTACATAGTAATGATTCTAACACCCATGGAGTCTTGGTGTTGATCATGTTTTGCTTGTGAGAGAGGCTTAGTCAATGGGTCTACAACATTCAGATCCGTATGTATTTTGAAAATCTCTATGTCTCCCTCCTTGACTTGATCGCGGATGGAATTGAAGCATCTCTTGATGTGTTTGGTTCTCTTGTGAAATCTGGATTCCTTCGCCAAGGCAATTGCTCCAGTATTGTCACAAAAGATTTTCATTGGACCCGATGCACTAGGTATTACACCTAGATCAGATATGAACTCCTTCATCCAGACTCCTTCATTTGCTGCTCCAAAAGTAGCTATGTACTCCGCTTCACACGTAGATCCCACCACGACGCTCTGCTTGGAACTGCACCAACTGACAACTCCACCATTCAATATAAATATGTATTCGGTTTGTGACTTAGATTCATCCGGATCAGTGTCAAAGCTTGCATCGACGTAACCATTTACGATGAGTTCTTTGTCACCTCCAAAAACGAGAAACATATCCTTAGTCCTTTTCAGGTATTTCAGGATGTTCTTGACCGCTGTCCTGTGATCCACTCCTGGATTACTTTGGTACCTCCCTGCTAAACTTATAGCAAGGCACACATCAAGTCTGGTACACATCATTGCATACATGATAGAACCTATGGCTGAGGCATAGGGAATGACTTTCATTTTCTCTCTATCTTCTGCAGTGGTCGGGCATTGAGTCTGACTCAACTTCACACCTTGTAACACAGGCATGAACCCTTTCTTTGACTGATCCATTTTGAACTTCTTCAAAATTTACCAAGGTATGTGCTTTGTGAAAGTCCAATTAAGCGTCTTGATCTATCTCTATAGATCTTGATGCCCAATATATAAGAAACTTCACCGAGGTCTTTCATTGAAAAATTCTTATTCAAGTATCATTTTATGCTATCAAGAAATTCTGTATTATTTCCAATCAACAATATGTCATCCACATATAATATTAGAAATGCTACAGAGCTACCACTCACTCTCTTGTAAATACAGACTTCTCCAAAAGTCTGTATAAAACCATATGCTTTGATCACACTATGAAAGCATATATTCCAACTCCGAGAGGCTTGCACCAGTCCACAAATGGATCGCTGGAGCTTGCACACTTTGCTAGCACCTTTAGGATCGACAAAACCTTCTGGTTGCATCATATACAACTCTTCTTTAAGATATCGATTAAGGAATGCAGTTTTGACATCCATTTGCCAAATTTCATAATCATAAAATGTGGCAATTGCTAACATGATTCGGACAGTCTTAAGCATCGCTACGGGTGAGAAGGTCTCATCGTAGTCAACTCCTTGAACTTGTCGAAAACCTTTTGCAACAAGTCAAGCTTTGTAGACAGTAACATTACCGTCAGCGTCAGTCTTCTTCTTGAAGATCCATTTATTCTCTATGGCTTGCCGATCACCGGGCAAGTCAACCAAAGTCCACACTTTGTTCTCATACATGGATCCCATCTCAGATTTCATGGCCTCAAGCCATTTCGCGAAATCTGGGCTCATCATCGCTTCCTCATAGTTCTTAGGTTCGTCATGGTCAAGTAACATGACCTCCAGAACAGGATTACCGTACCACTCTGGTGCGGATCGTACTCTGGTCGACCAACGAGGTTCAGTAGTAACTTGATGTGAAGTTTCATGGTCATCATCATTAGCTTCCTCACTGATTGGTGTAGGAATCACTGGAACTGATTTATGTGATGAACTACTTTCCAATTCGGGAGAAGGTACAATTACCTCATCAAGTTCTACTTTCCTCCCACTCACTTCTTTCGAGAGAAACTCTTTCTCTAGAAAGGATCCATTCTTAGCAACGAATATCTTGCCTTCGGATCTGTGATAGAAGGTGTACCCAACAGTCTCCTTTGGGTATCGTATGAAGACACATTTCTCCGATTGGGGTTCGAGCTTATCAGGTTGAAGCTTTTTCACATAAGCATCGCAGCCCCAAACTTTAAGAAACGACAACTTCGGTTTCTTGCCAAACCACAGTTCATATGGTGTCGTCTCAACGGATTTAGATGGTGCCCTATTTAATGTGAATGCAGTCGTCTCTAAAGCATAACCCCAAAATGATAGCGGTAAATCAGTAAGCGACATCATAGATCGCACCATATCCAATAAAGTATGGTTACGACGTTCGGACACACCATTACGCTCTGGTGTTCCAGGTGGCGTGAGTTGCGAAACTGTTCCTCATTGTTTCAAATGAAGACCAAACTCATAACTCAGATATTCTCCTCCACGATCAGATCGTAGAAACTTTAGTTTCTTGTTACGATGATTTTCCACTTCACACTGAAATTCTTTGAACTTTTCAAATATTTCAGACTTATGTTTCCATCAAGTAGATATACCCATATCTGCTCAAATCATCTGTGAAGGTCAGAAAATAAGGATACCCGCCGCGAGCCTCAACACTCATCAGACCGCATACATCAGTATGTATTATTTCCAATAAGTCAGTTGCTCGCTCCATTGTTCCAGAGAACGGAGTTTTAGTCATCTTGCCCATGAGGCATGGTTCACAAGCATCAAGTGATTCATAATCAAGTGATTCCAAAAGCCCATCAGCATGGAGTTTCTTCATGCGCTTTACACCAATATGACCTAAACGGTAGTGCCACAAATAAGTTGCACTATCATTATTAACCTTGCATCTTTTGGCTTCAATATTATGAATATGTGTATCACTACAATCGAGATTCAACAAAAATAGACCACTCATCAAGGGTGCATGACCATAAAAGATATTACTCATATAAATAGAACAACCATTATTCTCTCATTTAAATGAATAACCGTCTCGCATCAAACAAGATCCAGACATAGTGTTCATGCTTAACGCTGGCACGAAATAACAATTATTCCAGTCTAAAACTAATCCCAATGGTAGATGCAGAGGTAGCGTGCCGATGGCGATCACATCGACTTTGGAACCATTTCCCACGTGCATCTTCACCTCGTCCTTAGCCAATCTTCGTTTAATCCGTAGCCCCTGTTTTGAGTTGCAAATATGAGCAACAGAACCAGTATCAAATACCCAGGTGCTACTATGAGCATTAGCAAGGTACACATCAATAACATGTATATCAAATATACCTTTCACTTTGCCATCCTTCTTATCCGCCAAATACTTGGGGCATGTCGAATGTGGGGTTCGGGCAAACCCTTAAGGTTTGAACACTGGGGTGCGTGCGAAGTCTTTCCCTCCTACCGATCTATTCCCTAGCTCGCTAAGATCTCACGGACGAACTCGACGAACTCGCAACACAGAAAGACACGGGATTTATACTAGTTTGGGCCACCGTTGTGGTGTAATACCCTACTCCAGTGTGGTGGTGGTGGATTGCCTCTTGGGCTGATGAAGAACAGTACAAGGGAAAGAACAGCCTCCTGAGGTTGAGGTGTTCTTGTGCTTGGTGTCTTGGCGGGTGAGAGCTAGGTGAACTGCTCGATGCCCCTACTGTGGTGGCTAGCTTCTACTTATATAGGCCCTGCTTCTCTTCCCAAATATTGAGAGGGAAGGGAGCCAACAACCGCGGGCAAATTTGAAGGGGGACAGCTAGTACAAGCTATCCTGACAAAAGTGGTCTTCGCCTGCGAAAGGTTCTGGTGGTGACACCGTCTTGGGCTCCACGATGACCTTCGCCTTGCCGTCCTCCTGGTCTTGGTCTCGTTGCACCGATATAGCAACCTTTGCCTGATGCCTCGGTACTCCTCGCCTACGCTAGCCTCCTTAGCACCAAAGAGGAAACAAGGACGCTGCGCGCGCTGGCGCCCGCCTGGTGTCGATCGTCATGGCTCACGTCATGAGAGCCTCGCGAGGTTCACCCCACCTTGATATCTCCGCTCCTCGTGAGCCTGCCTGACTAGGCCACTCCTGAAGAGGTCTTGCGTCGCCCGCCTCGCGAGGGTCTTGGATGCCTTGTTGATGAAGATGGGCCGTACGGCCTGCTGACTTAGCCACGTCATGGGCCGCAGGCAGGCAAGTCTGGGGACCCCCGTTCCCAGAACGCCGACAGTAGCCCCCGGGCCCAAGGTGCGCTCGGGCTTGGCTTCGCAGCGAAGCCAAGGGTCAAGTACGGAGCACCGCGGGCCCCAAAAGCCTGCGGCCTTGGTTGACGCGTGGCGGTTGATTGGACGTGAGCGTCTCCGCTTCCCCACGCCACCTCAGCAACTGCACGACTTGACAAATCCCTACGACATACAAGGAAAACCATCATTACCTGCGATCGTGGGAGGCGCCGGTTGGCCTTCTCCTGCTATAAATGGGGAGGGGGAGGAGCCCCCGTCGCCCATCTCTTCCTTGCTTGCTTGATTCTTATTCCTCGCTCCATTGCTTGCAGTGCCACCAATGGCGCCACGAAGGAAGTTCTCCGCCGCCAAGAAGGGAAAGGCCCCTCGCGAGGGGCCCGGCTCCCCAGCGCCCAAGCGCGGGCGCGGCCGTTCGCGCAAGCACGCCGTGTCCCCCGCCATGGCCCACTGTCGAGGCGGCGGCGCGGCACGTGGAGGAGGTCGTCCTAGCCATGGCGATCCAGTTGACGAGGGGAGGCGTGCTATGGTGGCGCGGCCTCCCCGTCCGCGCTTCCATTCAGCGGAGGTGTCGCCGGAGTTTGTCGTCTGGTCGGAGAACCCGGCCGGCAACTGGCTCCAGCTTCCGCGCTTCTTCGTCGATGAACTGCCGGCCCCTGGTCCAGGTGGACTCTGGTTGTAGGCGGATGGTTGCTGCAGCAAGGCCTCTTGGGTCGCGGTCGAGACTTCCGCCGCGGGCAACGTAGCCCTGGCCCGCGGCTGGCAGTCGTTCGCCCGCGCGCGGCCTGGGCAGGCGGTGCACCCTCCACTTCAAGTACGATGGCGGATCGACCCTCTACGTGAGGGTGTTTGGGGAAGATGGTCGCCGCGCTGGGTGCTGCCCCGAGACGAACAACGGTGAGGAGGTGCTCGGCCTTGGTGACGGTCGCGGCGAGGACGAAGGCGAGCCTGCCCTCGGCGGCGACCGTGTCTCCTCCAGCTACGGCGGCTCTTCCTCCAGTGACAGCTCCAGCAGTGTTGGCTATGACTAGCCGCCGCGCCCGCTTCGAAGGCGGCAGCGGGTCATCTCGTCGCCGCGCCTCCGTGAAGCGCGAGGAAGGATCTGGCTAGGCTCGGGGCGTCGCTAGGGGCCTGCCTCCGTGGATCGCCGCAACACCGCTTTGTTTTGCTCTTTTTTCCTGCATCAAAAAGTGAAACAAGTATGGGCCCAGATGGGCGTGTATCGAACTGTGGTTCCTTGATTATTGTACTATGCATGTTATTCCGGTGCTGTGTTGTTATTTTGCACAAAGATAACTTAACCTGGTGCGTTCAGGACGCCCTCTTCCTTACGAAGCGCTTATTTCCTCGTGAACATCTTGCTTTGGTGGCCTGCATTCGCTCAGGAACTGCACAAACTCATTAGGAAGTGCGTTAAAGGACTTGCCGTCCACCCTGGCCCTGACCTGGCGCTTTGTATCGCGGTACCCGTGGGGCACGGACTAGGAGAGGTGCCCCAGCTTTTGGGCTCGAACGAGGGTGGCTCATGAGAAGGCAGAGAGGAGAAAAATGCTCGCGAGGGCACCTGCCTAGCCCCCTCGCGAGGTATGCGAGAGAGAGAACACAAGAAAACCAGAGCCAGAAAATGCGGTAAGAGGCGAGGGAATCAAATCAGCAAGGAACACCAAAAGCAAACTTTGATTAAGAAAAAGTGAGCCAACTACGGAAAGCAAATGGAAAGCCGCGTCCGGCATCTAATCTAGTCTTCAAGTCTTCTCACCAGCGCGGAGCTAAGTGCTGCCACTAGGCATGGGCGGGAGCCCCAGGGCCTGAGGCCGGCGCTCCTGAGACTCCGGGGCGTGTACAGCCCCAACTCATTATTACGTGAGAGTGTCACGGGCGGCGATTCTTCACAGGCACCGGGCCTTCTTCACAGGCTCTAGGCCTTTCTTCACAGGCCCTGGGCCTTGCTTCATGGGTAGAACTTCCGGAGGTGCTGGATGTTCCAGGCGTTTTGGATAGGTACCCCGTCTTGTGTCTCCAGGCGCACGGCGCCAGGCCTGGAGATGTGGACGACCTTGAACGGGCCCTCCCACATTGGTGAAAGCTTATGCAGCCCTTCCCTGGAGAGGACCCGCCTCAGGACGAGGTCGCCTACCTCGAGCGTCCTGGAGCGGACGTTGCGGCAGTGGTATCGCCGCAGCGCTTGTTGGTACCTTGCCGCCCTTAACGCAGCTTCGCGACGGTGTTCCTCCCCAAGCACGAGGTCCATCCCCCGCATGGCGTCCTGCTGCGTTTTGTCGAACGCCAGGACTCGTGCGGAGCGATGTTTGACCTCGTGAGGGAGGACTGCTTCACCTCCGTAGATGAGGAAGAATTGAGTCTCGCCCGTTGGCTTGGTTGCGGTGGTGCGGATGGAGCACAGCACGGACTGGAGCTCATCGTGCCAGCCCCTACCGCAGGTGTCCAGTTTCTTCTTGAAGGTCCTGGTCTTGAGGCCCCTCAGGACCTCCGCGTTGGCGCATTCGGCCTAGCCATTGCTCCTGGGGTGCGCTACCGAAGCGTAGCAGATCTGCGTTCCAAGGTTAGAACATTAGGTTTTGAAAAGGTTACTAGTAAACTGAGAGCCGTTATCTGTGATGATGCGGTTGGGGACCCCGAAGCGGCTCACGAGGCCCTTGATGAACTTGACAGCAGAGCCGGCTGGGATGGTACGGACGGCTTCCACTTCCGCCCACTTGGTGAACTTGTCGATGGCGACGTAGAGACAGCGGTAGCCCCCTGGCGCCCGAGGGAACGGGCCTAGGATGTCCAGCCCCCAGACCGCGAATGACCATGTGAGCGGGATGGTTTGGAGGCCCTGAGCAGGCTGATGGATTTGCTTGGCGTGGAATTGGCAAGCTTCACAGGACTTCACCAGCTCAGCTGCGTCGTTGAGTGCTGTAGGCCTGTAGAATCCACTGCGGAACACCTTGTCGACGAGGGTTCGTGACAACGATTGGTGTCCGCAGTCCCCGCCGTGTATGTCAATCAGCAACTCCCTTCCTTGATCGCTGGAGATGAAGCGCAGCGTGACGTCGTTCGGTCGTTTTCTGTATAACTCGCCGTCTTGGATATAATATGACGTGGCTTGCCGGGCCATGCGCTCCGCGTCCTCTTCCTTCTCCGGCAGCGCCTCGTGCGTCAGGTACTCCTTGAATTCCTTGGTCCAACATTCCTCCTGGGGCTCGAGCGCCAAGAGCAGCCGAGCTCCTGAGGTCGGGCCACAGGCTGGGGCTCCCGTGGCTGGAGGCTGTGGGAGCTCCTCCCGAGGCTGAGTCCTGCTTGAAAGAGGTGGCGTAGCTGATGGCTTGAAGAGCCGCTCCTCAAAGACACCGGGCTCCTGCGGCTGCCGCTTGGATGCTCTCCTGGCGATGTCGTCGGCTTCCTTGTTGGTGCCCCGGGGCACGTGCTGCAGCTCCAGGCCCGAGAACTGCTTCTCCATCTTGCGCACCTCCGCGAGGTAGGCCTCCATATGCTCGTCCCTCGGCTCGTACACCTTGTTGGAGAAGTTGACGAGGAGTTGCGAGTCGCCTCTGACAGTGAGGCGCTTCACCCCTAGAGCCGCCACAGCCTTCAGGCCAGGTATGAGGCCTTCGTATTCTGCGATATTGTTGGAGACCTTCTCGCCGTGCTGAAAGCAGAGCTGCACGGCGTAGTAGAGCTTGTCCTGCGTGGGCGAGATGAGCACTGCTCCAGCCCCCACGCCCTGGTGCGCGAAGGCGCCATCGAAATACATGACCCAGCCGTCTGGAGCCTCGCTTCCCGGGGAGGTGGACCGGTGTTCTCCTTCCTCAAGCGTCGGGGCATCCGTCCATTCTGCTACAAAGTCAGCGAGCGCGGCCCCCTTGATGACCCTGGTAGTGCTGAACTCTAACTGGAATGCTTGCAACTTGATGTTCCACTCAGTGACCCTTCCGGCTGAATTAGGGCTCCTAAGTACCCTCTCCAACGGGTAGGCTGAGACGACCTTGATGGGGTGGCCCTGGAAGTAGTGTCGCAGCTTGTGTGAGGCCACCAGGAGCGCGAGCAGGAGTTTCTGGGGCATGGGGTAGCGCGCCCTTGCGTCCCGCAGAACGGTGCTGACGAAGTACACCGGGTGCTCGACGAGAGCAGGCACACTGTCGAGGCTCGAGACCTGCGGAGATCGGGGCATGTCCTGAGGTGGAGGGGTTCCTGAGACCTGACTGTCCTCAGGAGCTTCTGTGATGTTGCCCTGCTGAGCTTGATCTTCCACCGCTGATGCCTTTGCCACGTCTTCCTAACCCTGCGCCGCTTCAGCTCCGGCTCGACGCAGCGTGCCCTTGGCTTGGCACTCCTCCCGAACCGCCACCAGCGCCGCGCTGGCGGAGTATGGGGTGGCGGCAAAGTAGAGTACCAGAGGCTCGAGAGGCTGTGGTGCCACCATCACCGGGGGGCTGGTGAGGTATTTCTTGAGGTCTTGGAAGGCCTGGTCGGCCTCCGGGGTCCACTCGAACGGGCCCTTCTTCTTCATGAGCTTGAAGAAGGGCAAGGCGCGCTCTCCCAGTTTGGAGATGAAACACCCTAATGCAGTCACCCGCCCTGCTAGCTTCTGCATCTCTTTGATGGTCTGTGGTGGGCTCATGTCCTCGATGGCCTTGATCTTCTCTGGGTTCGCCTCGATCCCTCTGTGGGATACGAGGAAACCCAGCAGCTTGCCAGAGGGGATGCCGAATACGCACTTCTCCGGGTTAAGCCTCAAGTTCACTTGGCACAGGCTCTTGAAGGTCTCCTCCAAGTCTTGAATCAATGTTCTCGCCTCGCGAGACTTTACCACTATGTCATCGACGTAAGCCTCTGTGTTGCTCCCGAGCTGCCGCCCCAGGGCAATGTGCATCAACCGCTGAAAGGTCACGCCCGCGTTGCGTAGCCCGAAGGGCATGCAGGTGTAGCAATACACCCCACATGGTGTCAGGAAGGTTGTCTTCTCCACATCTTCCACCACCATCTTGATATGATGATACCCTGAGAACGCGTCCAGGAAGCACAGCAGGTCACACTCGGCGGTGGAGTCGACAATCTGGTCGATGCGCGAGAGTGGGAATGGATCTTGGGGGCAGGCTTTGTTGAGGTTGGTGAAGTGGACGCACATCCGTTCCTTTCCGCCTTTCTTTGGTACTACGACGGGGTTCGCCAGCCATTCGGGATATCGAACTTCTCGGATGGCACCCGCCGCCTCCAGTTTGCGAGTCTCTTGGACGATGAAGGCTTGCTTTTCAGTGAACTGCCGTCTTGCTCGCTGCTTCACGGGGCGTATATTGGGGCACACCCTTAGATGATGCTGGATCACCTCCCTCGGGACCCCTACCAGCTGATTAGGCTCCCACGCGAATATCTCCTTGTTCGCGCGCAAGAACCTCACCAAAGCTTCTTCTTGTCCCAGGTCGAGGCCGGCTCCTATGGTAAAGGTGGCTCCTGAAGACCCGTCCTCGTTGTGGTGTAATACCCTACTCCAGTGTGGTGGTGGTGGATTGCCTCTTGGGCTGATGAAGAACAGTACAAGGGAAAGAACAGCCTCCTGAGGTTGAGGTGTTCTTGTGCTTGGTGTCTTGGCGGGTGAGAGCTAGGTGAACTGCTCGATGCCCCTACTGTGGTGGCTAGCTTCTACTTATATAGGCCCTGGTCCTCTTCCCAACTATTGAGCGGGAAGGGAGCCAACAACAGCGGGCAAATTTGAAGGGGGGCAGCTAGTGCAAGCTATCCTGACAAAAGTGGTCTTCGCGTGCGAAAGGTTCTGGTGGTGACGCCGTCTTGGGCTCCACGATGACCTCCGCCATGTCGTCCTCCTGGCCTTGGTCTCGTTGCACCGATATAGCAACCTTTGCCTGATGCCTCGGTACTCCTCGCCTGTGCTGGCCTCCTTAGCACCAAAGAGGAAACAAGGACGCTGCGCACGCTGGCGCCCGCCTGGTGTCGATCGTCATGGCTCACGTCACGAGAGCCTTGCGAGGTTCGCCCCGCCTTGATATCTCCGCTCCTCGTGAGCCTGCCTGACTAGGCCACTCCTGAAGAGGTCTTGCATCGCCCGCCTCGCGATGCTTGGTCCCTCGCGAGATTCTTGGATGCCTTGTTGATGAAGATGGGTCGTATAGCTTGCTAACTTAGCCACGCCGTGGGCCGTAGGCAGGCAAGTCTGGGCACCCCCATTCCCAGAACGCCGATAGGGCAGTTCTGCTTCGAGTGACCAGTCCCTTTGAAGTAGAAGCACTCAGTCTTAGGCTTAGGTCCAAACTTGGGCTTCTTCACTTGAGCAGCAACTTGCTTGCTGTTCTTCTTGAAGTTCCCTTTCTTCCCTTTACCCTTTTTCTTGAAACTAGTGGTCTTGTTAACCATCAACACTTGATGCTTCTTCTTGATTTCTACCTCCGCAGCCTTTAGCGTTGCGAAGAGCTCGGGAATTGTCTTATCCATCCCTTGAATATTATAGTTAATCACGAAGCTTTTGTAGCTTGGTGGCAGTGATTGAAGAACTTTGTCAATGACACTATCATCAGGAAGATTAACTCCCAGTTGAGTCAAGTGGTTGTGGTACCCAGACATTCTGAGTATATGTTCACTGACAGAACTATTCTCCTCCATTTTGTAGCTATAGAACTTATTGGAGACTTCATATATCTCAAATCGGGCATTTGCTTGAAATATTAACTTCAACTCCTGGAACATCTCATATGCCCCATGACGTTCAAAATGTATTTGAAGTACCGATTCTAAGCCGTAAAGCATGGCACACTGAACTATCGAGTAGTCATCAGCTTTGCTCTGCCAGACGTTCATAACGTCCGGTGTTGTGCCTGCAGCGGGTCTTGCACCTAGCGGTGCTTCCAGGACGTAATTCTTCTGTGCAGCAATGAGGATAATCCTCAAGTTACGAACCCAGTCCGTGTAGTTGCTACCATCATCTTTCAACTTAGATTTCTCTAGGAACGCATTAAAATTCAAAGGAACGGTTGCACGGGCCATTCATCTACAACAACATAGACATGCAGAAACTATCAGGTACTAAGTTCATGATAAATTAAAGTTCAATTAATCATATTACTTAAGAACTCCCACTTAGATAGACATCCATCTAGTCATCTAAATGATCACGTGATCCAAATCAACTAAACCATGTCCGATCATCACGTGAGATGGAGTAGTTTTCAATGGTGAGCATCACTATGTTGATCATATCTACTATATGATTCACATTCGACCTTTCGGTCTCAGTGTTCTGAGGCCATATCTGCATATGCTATGCTCGTCAAGTTTAACCCAAGTATTCTGCATGTGCAAAACTGGCTTGCACCCGTTGTATGTGAACATAGAGCTTATCACACCCGATCATCATGTGGTGTCTCGGCACGACGAACTGTAACAACAGTGCATACTCAGGGAGAACACTTATACCTTGAAATTTAGTGAGGGATCATCTTATAATGCTACCGCCATACTAAGCAAAATAAGATGCATAAAGGATAAACATCACATGCAATCAAAATATGTGACATGATATGGCCATCATCATCTTGTGCCTTTGATCTCCATCTCCAAACCACCGTCATGATCTCCATCGTCACCGGCTTGACACCATGATCTCCATCGTAGCGTCGTTGTCATCTCGCCAACTTTTGCTTCCACAATTATCGCTACCGCTTAGTGATAAACTAAAGCAGTTACATGGCGATTGCATTTCATACAATAAAGCAACAACCATAAGGCTCCTGCCAGTTGCCGATAACTTTTACAAAACATGATCATCTCATACAACAATTTATATCTCATCACGTCTTGACCATATCACATCACAACATGCCCTGCAAAAACAAGTTAGACGTCCTCTACTTTGTTGTTGCAAGTTTTACGTGACTGCTACGGGCTTGTAGCAAGAACCGTTCTTACCTACGCATCAAAACCACAATGATTTTTCGTCAAGTGTGATGTTTTAATCTTCAACAAGGACCGGCCGTAGTCAAACTTGATTCAACTAAAGTTGGAGAAACAGACACCCGCTGGCCACCTGTGTGCGAAGCACGTCGGTAGAACCAGTCTCATGAACGCGGTCATGTAATGTCGGTCCAGGCCGCTTCATCCAACAATACTGCCGAATCAAAGTAAGATGTTGGTGGTAAGCAGTATGACTATTATCGCCCACAACTCTTTGTGTTCTACTCGCGCATATAACATCTATGCATAGACCTGGCACGGATGCCACTGTTGGGAACGCGGTATTTCAAAAATTTACCTACGATCACACAAGATCTATCTAGGAGATGCATAGCAATGAGACAGGAGAGTGTGTCCACGTACCCTCGTAGACCGGAAGCGGAAGCGTTTAGTAACGCGGTTGATGTAGTCGAACATCTTCACGTACCCTCTCCTTTTTCCTTTTTCCGGAGTAGCAAAGGGAAAAGAGAGAAGAAGTAGGAGAGGGAAAGGGGGACGCCGCCCCACCCCTTGTCCAATTCGGATTGGCAAGGGGGTGCGCGCCACCTCCTGGCCGGCCCTCTCTCTTCTCCACTAAGGCCCATGTTGGCCCGTTAACTTCCCGGGGGGTTCCGGTAACCCCTGGTACTCCGAAACGTATCCGAAACTTCCTGAAACCATTCCGGTGTCCGAATGCAACCTTCCAATATATGAATCTTTACCTCTCGACCATTTCGAGACTCCTCGTCATCTCCGTGGTCACATCCGGGACTCCGAACAATCTTTGGTCATCAAATCACATTACTCATAATACAAATCGTCATTGAACGTTAAGCGTGCAGACCCTATGGGTTCAAGAACTATGTAGACATGACCGAGACACATCTTTGGTCAATAACCAACAGCGGAACTTGGATGCTCATATTGGCTCCTTCATATTCTACGAAGATCTTTATCGGTCAAACCACGTAACAACATACGTTGTTCCCTTTGTCATCGGTATGTTACTTGCCCGAGATTCGATCTCGGTATCACCATACCTAGTTCAATCTCGTTACCTGCAAGTCTCTTTACTCGTTCTGTAATGCATCGTCCCGCAACTAACTCATTAGTCACATGGCTTGCAAGGCTTATAGTGATGTGCATTACCGAGAGGGTTCAGAGATACCTCTCCGATACACGATGTGACAAA
This sequence comes from Triticum aestivum, assembly GCF_018294505.1. Taxonomy (NCBI): domain Eukaryota; kingdom Viridiplantae; phylum Streptophyta; class Magnoliopsida; order Poales; family Poaceae; genus Triticum; species Triticum aestivum. The sequence goes on along the minus strand of NC_057814.1, from coordinate 228,194,574 downwards.
TCCTAATCTCGATCTATGCCAACTCAACAAACACTATCGGAGACACCTATAGAGCATCTTTATAATCACCTAGTTACGTTGTGATGTTTGATAGCACACAAGGTGTTCCTCCAGTATTCGGGAGTTGCATAATCTCATAGTCAGAGGAACATGTATAACTCATGATGAAAGCAATAGCAATAAAACTAAACGTTCATTTATGCTAAGCTAACGGATGGTTCTTGTCCATCACATCATTCTCTAATGATGTGATCCCGTTCATCAAGTGACAACACATGTCTATGGCTAGGAAACTTAACCATCTTTGATTAACGAGCTAGTCAAGTAGAGGCATACTAGGGACACTCTGTTTGTCTATGTATTCACACATGAACTAAGTTTCCGGTTAATACAATTCTAGCATGAATAATAAACATTTATCATGATATAAGGAAATATAAATAACAACTTTATTATTGCCTCTAGGGCATATTTCCTTCAGTCTCCCACTTGCACTAGAGTCAATAATCTAGATTACATAGTAATGATTCTAACACCCATGGAGTCTTGGTGTTGATCATGTTTTGCTCGTGAGAGAGGCTTAGTCAACGGGTCTACAACATTCAGATCCGTATGTATTTTGCAAATCTCTATGTCTCTCTCCTTGACTTGACCGCGGATGGAATTGAAGTGTCTCTTGATGTCATGAGTGATCAGTGCTAGCCTTCTTTCACCTGATTGTGCAGTGTGCTTTCATATGTTGTGCTACTTATACGGTAATGTTGCTTGATTTTAGTGAACTGCACCAATGGAGACAATACTTCCAATCTGTATGTGCACCGTAATATCCCACTGAGGTAAGATAAGGATATTTCACAATTGTTGGCCTGTATTTTGCCACTTTCATCAGAAAATTAATGTCATTGTTTAGTGTTATACTTGTGCTCCCTAATTGACATGCCAAATCTTACATTGAAGCGAAGCATGTCTGTTATTGAACCAAGTGTTGAAGGGGAAGAACAAGCGGAATAAAAACAAAAATCAACTCCCGGTGCTGTAATGAAGCACTGGAACTGTGATGACACAAGTAATGATATAGTTTTGCATCTTAATTTATTGCTATGGCTGGAACGAGCAATTGTTTTGCCACTGATTTGATGCCACTCTTAATGTAATATGTAATTATCTCTACTTGTGCAAACAGGGATCTTCTTTGAAGATAACATATATTTTAGTGGAACTGCACAAGAAGATGTTGGAAACATTAAACTAATCGAGGAGTATATAGTAAGCACGGCAAACATAGTAGATAACCGAACGAATTTTTTGTCTGTCATACTTATGACACTTCTATGACGATAATTGTTACAAAACCCGGTATCATCATAGATGTGGTGGGGTCCTACTTCTATGGCAAAAAATCATGACAGAAAATGAGCTTTTCGTCCTGGGCGGGCCGGAGATGCAGTTGCATGACATTCTTTGGGCCATCCATGACGGAAAAAACGTGGTAGAAGCTAGGGCGAGGAAAATATCGGGGAGTTCCCGGTTACGGTGGGTGGTCGGGGGCCGAGCGATGCGCATTTCTCTCGTACGTACGCGCGTGTGTGCGATGTGTTGGGCTCTAACTGAACCCGAGCGAGGTGTTGGGCTCTAACTGAACCCGAGCGATTGCACTAGCTACGTTACTGAACTCGAGCGATTGATCCCTTGCTATTAACTGAACCCGAGTGATTCCTTCGCTACTGCTTCTAACTGAAGCCGATCGATGCTGCTTCTGGATGAACAGTGGGCGTTGTTCGGGGTTTGGATGAACAGTTCCCGGTGGGGGGTTAGATGAACAGGAACCCGTGGTAGTAGAGGCCGTTGCCGCTGGATGAACAGTACCCCGATCGATCGAGCCGGTGGATGAACAGGACCCCGTGGAGGGCTGGATGAACAATAGCCGTTACAGGGCTGGTTGAATAGTTGTCGGTGTCAAAACCGGTGGATCTTGGGTAGGGGGTCCCGAACTGTGCGTCTAAGACGGATGGTAACAGGAGGCGGGGGACACGATGTTTACCCAGGTTCGGGCCCTCTCGATGGAGGTAATACCCTACTTCCTGCTTGATTGATCTTGATGATATGAGTATTACAAGAGTTGATCTACCACGAGATCATAGAGGCTAAACCCAAGAGGCTAGCCTATGGTATGATTGTTGTTGTCCTACGGACTAAACCCTCCGGTTTATATAGACACCGGAGGGGCTAGGGTTACACAGAGTTGGTTACAAGGGAGGAGATCTACATATCCGTATTGCCAAGCTTGCCTTCCACGCCAAGGAGAGTCCCATCCGGACACGGGACAAAGTCTTCAATCTTGTATCTTCATAGTCCAACAGTCCGGCCAACGGATATAGTCCAGCTGTCCGAGGACCCCCTAATCCAGGACTCCCTCAGTAGCCCCTGAACCAGGCTTCAATGACGATGAGTCCGGCGCGCAGATTGTCTTCGGCATTGCAAGGCGGGTTCCTCCTCCGAATACTCTATAGAAGATTTTGAACACAAGGATAATGTCCGGCTCTGCAAAACAAATTCCACATACCACCGTAGAGAGAATAATATTTCCACAAATCTAATCTGCTGACGCATTTTGCAGCATGACATCACACCACGGCCCGGGCATTATTCGAACCGTTATTTCACAACCAGCCACTGCACATATCGCGAGGCGGTTTCCTTGGCATGTCTTGTCAAAGCAGAGATCGTGTCCCCTTATCACGGGATTCTCATCAATAAGGGTGTGGGTAACCCAACCGCGCCATCAATTACGGCGCTTGGGGAATAAGCGAGTTTACCAGGTAGGTGGGGAGGCGCATAGCTTCTTCCGCCCTTAAAAAGGGACAAGGATTCACCCTTTTCACCCACGCCTTCTTCCTCCTTGCTCATTCATTCTTGCGCACTCGAGCTCCAGCGCCCAAGTTCGCGTTTTTCTCCTCAAACCACTCCAAGCATGTCCGGAGCGGGAGGCAAGTGGATGGTCTCCTCCATTATGGAGGAGAACATCACAAAGCTGCGGGGAGCCGGATATCTGGTCGCGGATATCGCGCACCGGCTGCCAGATGCGGGGCAGATTATCCCTACTCCAGAACCCCATGAGAGGGTGGTTTTCCTTACCCACTTCGTCCGCGGACTGGGATTTACCCTCCACCCGTTTGTCCGCGGGCTCATGTTCTACTACGGGCTGGACTTTCACGATCTGGCCCCCAATTTCATCCTCAACATCTCGGCGTTTATCGTCGTGTGCGAGGCCTTCCTCCGCATCAAGCCCCACTTCGGCCTGTGGCTGAAGTCCTTCAATGTGAAACCGAAGGTGGTGGTTGGCCAGCAAGCGTAGTGCGGAGGCGCCATGGTGGGCAAAATGCCCAACGTCACCTGGCTCGAGACCATAAAGGGGTGGCAATCGGGATGGTTCTACATCACCGAGCCGCGCGACACCAACTGGGTGGCGGCCCCCAAATTTTGATTCGGAATCCCCAGGCGGCTCACCTCCTGGAAAGAGAAGGGCATGTCCTGGGGTTCCCCGGTAGAGCCGACCGGACTCCAAGCATGCATCAAGAACCTGATGAGCAAGAAAATCAAGCTCGTCAACGTGGTCCAAGTCATGCTCTTCCGCCGGATCCTCCCGTGTCAATGGCGGGCGTTCAATTTGTGGGAGTTCGACCCGGCCAAGCACCAGACGCTACGAGAGCTCTTCGACACGACACACAAGGACGTCTGGAAGGTGCTGTTCAAGGGCGCCGAGGTACCTCCTCCCCTTACCAAGGACCGCGGACTCAGCGCAAAGTGCCCTGCCAATCCGGTAAGTCGTTGATATCTCATAAGATGTTCATTTTCCCCAGCTTAACCATGTGGGGGATATAAGCTTCCACACTATTAACAGGACTGGGCAGAGACAGCGGAGCAGATCGATTGTCCAGCCCCCCTGCCCGAAGATCCAGCAGACGCTCTCCTAACAGAGATGCTGGTTCCGGCGCCTTATGGGGTGCAGGCGAAGAAGGCCAAGAAGAAGGCCACGGGGACCAGGAAGGGTCTCCGGTGCAAGGTTATATCGGACTCATCGTCCGAAAACACCGAGACGCACTCCTCCCACGAAAACAAGGAGGAGGAAGAGGAAAGTTCTCCCCCCTGCCGGGGGAGACATGAAAAGGAAGGCCACCCCATCTGGGGAGGCCGAAGGGTCCAAGAAGGGAAGGACTCTCCTTCCGGAGTGCTCCACGACAGCCGCCTATAGCGACGACGAGTGGTTGCGGAGGGACAAGCCCCTGGCGAAGTCGTAAGTATCCAGATACCATAATAATTCTTGGTATGTTTTATTGAACTGCTTCTCATCACGCCGAACATGATTATGCAGTCCGTCCCGAGCACATATCGATGTATCCTCATCGGAAGGTTCTTTGGACCCGTCGGATCTGAACAGCGATTCACTTCCGACCGCCTCCTCCCCTCGCCCTATGGACAACGTCGAAGTTTTGTCTTAAAGGGCACCGAGCTGAGGGGAGGTAGTCCTGGAGGCGCCTCAAGGCGACATTCCGGATGTTGGGCGCAAGGGGAGCAAGACTCCCATGGGCTCTGATGATGGGGGCAGCAAATTCGGCCCCCAGCCGAATACTGCGCCGGAACCTCCAGTGGTTCCGGACTTTGTCAGGCAGCCCCTCGCTAAAAGGGGCAAGCCGCTTGTGCCGATGGCCTCTGTCCATCCAGAGGCATCGGACAACTTGCTGGAAGCGCTTCGCGGCGCTTCCATCGACGAAGAACACCACACTATTATGAGTGCGGTGGTCAAGAAAGTTCAGTCCGCCAAGAGCGGACTGACTGAAGCCTGTGCCAGCCTCCTAACAGGCTTTGAGGTAAGTAACCAGATTATAAGAGAATGTTACCGCATAGACACTAGCCCCTGATGCTCTATTTGGCATTTGCGAAGAAAGGCCGAATAGAGGATCAAATAATAACTGCAGGAGTCTAATCGAAATATGTCTATGTGCATATGCAAGCTTCACTGCTAGCCGCTGTCGTACGTACTGCGGAGGTGGCCGCACTGAAGCGGGACCTTGAGCAGTCCAAGGAAGAGCTTGGCATTGCCAAAAGGCAGCTTGAAGAGAACAAAGGTAAGTTATACCCCGTCTGTATATTATAAAAAATTTGGTTTTAGAATAATAGGATCGTCATGAATTTTGCTAGGGGCCACGACCGAAGTGGCGACCCTGCAGAAGGCGCTATCCGAGGCCGAAGACAAACCGGACAATGAGCGAATTGAGCGAGAAAAGCAAGAGGCCCGGGTGGGCGAGGTGTGGCAAGAGCTCCAGGCTCTCGTCAAAAAACACGAGTCCTTGGAGCTTGACTCTAAGACGCGAGAGTCCGAGCTTGTGAAGGCCCTCGAAAGCGCACGACATGCCAAGGCCGAAGCCCAAAAGGCCCTCCAGGAAATTGAGGCGGTTAAGAAGATAGCGGCGGGTAAGGCATTCATTATGCAAAGCAAGCATGTGAAGGAAAATTTCCTTTTACTTACCCGAGTTCGGAGCTCTCCAGGAGCGTTCGCAGATCTACCCCGCAGTGTGTCAGATGTCGCGGACTTCTACCGGGCCGAGGAGGGGAGCTCGACAGAGAATTTGTTCTGGTCTCAGTATACTGGGACCGAACACCCCATGCCCTTGAGCGACCAGCTGAAGCAACTGGTCGAGCTCCACAAGGCGGCCGAACAGGCCATGAAGGGTCTTATAGTCCGGATGTGGTCTGGCGATCTCCTGCCTGGTAGCTACTTTGGCCTGGTGAGGCAGCTTGTGAATGCCTGCCCATGGCTTGAAGTCATAAAGCGGCCCGTCTGTATCGAGGGTGCGCGCAGGGCTTTTGCCCGGGCAAAGATGCACTGGGCGAAGCTGGACGCCGAGAAGCTGGTGAAGGAGGGGTCGTCGGAAGGCAAGGAGCATCGCCACCCCGAAATGTATTATAACAGTGTCCTGAAGGGTTCTCGCCTTGTGGTGGAGGAGTGTGCTAAGGATGTAATATTCGAATGAATGTACCCATGTGATACTGTAATATGAAACGAGTTCATTTACGCTATGCAACGCTTGTGAATTTAAAATATTACCTTCTGTGTGGCCGTTTATAAAATCTGAGAGTTGTCCAGTCGTCGGCTTCTGCCCCCATGTAACTAGTACTGAGGTGTTCGGGATAAACCTGAGCACTCTTTATCCCAATTTTGGGTCCTTCGAGGGAGGTGTTCAGCACAACGAACCAGGCAATCGGACTATAAGGCTTTATCACTCTCACTTAGCCATAGAAGTCTACAATTTTAAATTTTGGTGAAGCCCCTAGTATTCAGAAGGCCGAATTTGGGGCGCTATATACGCTTAAGTCGGGCAAGGCCGACTCCTCGCCCGAAGCGGAAAAAGTCTTGAAGGACTTGAGACCTCTCAAACAGCGACTAGCTCTCGCCTTATCATGACAGTCAGTTTTCGGCTTTCTCTACTGAGGTGCTCGTCCGGAAGAACCAGGACACAATCACAGTAGTTCTCCCAGCGCTTCCTTAGCCGATATTGCGGAACGTAAGGTACCAAAACATGGGAGCCGGGCAAACCCAACTATTGACCCAAGACATGATTCAGAGCTGATGCATATAATGCTATAAGTTCGGGGTGCCTCACTATCGAAAGTGTTCGGACTTCTCACGCCGTGTTATGGGGTATACTGAAGCCCCTGGCGTACTAGTCGTACCAGAATGTACGGGTGCAATTTGTCATAAATAAACAGACAAGGAAAAAGGGAAGGGTAATGCAATAATAGACTAATGCTATGCATTGTTATTTAAAATAATACGTCGAAGCGTACTAATACAAATATTGCAATAAGCAAAAAAAATAGGACTATTTGACATGTCCTATCCAAGGGCAAGTTGCGTATGGGTATTTAAAACGGGTACTTCGATCGTTATTAGAGACCACCTGGGTATTCCCTTGTACATCTTAGCTTCTTGCCTCCTTGGTTTTTCCTTCCCGTAATGTGTCCAACAATCAGACGCACGGCACAGATTTCGTCGCTTGACTAGGACTAGGACGGGGGCCGAATTGCTAGGCGAGCTCTGAACGTGCCAGGCGATCCTGTTGCAGGTTACTCCGGATTCGCTTGAAGGTATCCGGGGGCTTTATCGCCGAATTGGTGGTTTGCCTTAAAAGGCTGCTTTGTGCCTCAGCTGCGAGGGCCGCAGTGTGCTCCTCCGTGCGGAGCAAGCGTTATGTGCTTCCATTGACTATTATAACCCCACGAGGTCCTGGCATTTTGAGCTTGAGGTATGCGTAATGCGGTACCGCATTGAATCTGGCAAATGCGGTTCGCCCGAGCAGTGCGTGATAGCCACTGCAGAACGGCATGATATCGAAGATTAACTCCTCGCTTCGGAAGTTGTCCGGAGATCCGAAGACCACTTCCACTGTGATTGAGCCCGTGCAATGGGCCTCTACACCTGGGATGACACCTTTAAAGGTGGTTTTAGTGGGTTTGATCCTCGAGGGGTCTATGCCCATTTTGCGCACTGTATCCTGATAGAGCAGGTTCAGGTTGCTGCCGCCGTCCATAAGGACTCGAGTGAGGTGAAATCAGTCGATGATGGGGTCAAGGACCAATGCGGTAGATCCGCCATGACGGATACTAGTGGGGTGGTCCCTGCGATCGAAGGTGATCGGACAAGAGGACCATGGGTTGAACTTTGGGGCGACTGGCTCCATCGCATAGACGTCCCTTAGTGCACGCTTCCATTCCCTCTTGGGAATGTGGGTTGCGTATATCATGTTCACCGTTTTCACTTGTGGGGGAACCTCTTCTGTCCTCCTGTGTTCAACGGCCGAGGCTCCTCCTCGTCGTCGCTATGCAGCCCCTTGTCCCTATTTTCAGCATTCAACTTGACGGCCTGCTTGAACACCCAGCATTCTCTGTTGGTGTGATTGGCTGGCTTATCGGGGGAATTTGACACGAGCAATCGAGTATGCGGTCCAAACTGGACGGGCCCGGATTGCTTCTTTTGAACGGCTTCTTCCGCTGACCGGATTTAAAGCCGCTGAATCCGGCATTGACTGTCGTGTCTTCGGCGTTGTCACCGTTGTTGCGGCGCTTGTGTCTGTTACGACGTGGTCTGCTGTTAGTATCCTTTGTATCTGAAGTGCCATGACTTCTTGACGTGTTGTTGCTGCGAGCCAGCCAGCTGTCTTCGCCCGCGCAAAAGCGGGTCATGAGCGTCGTGAGGGCTGCCATAGACTTCGGCTTCTCCTGGCCGAGGTGCCGAGCGAGCCACTCGTCACGGATGTTATGCTTAAATGCCGCTAAGGCCTATGCATCCAGACAGTCGACAATTTGGTTTTTCTTAGTTAGGAACCGGGTCCAGAATTGCCTGGCCGATTGAAGGAAATATGCCCTAGAGGCAATAATAAAGTATTATTTATTTCCTTATATCATGATAAATGTTTATTATTCATGCTAGAATTGTATTAACGGGAAACATAATACATGTGTGAATACATAGACAAACAGAGTGTCACTAGTATGCCTCTACTTGACTAGCTCGTTAATCAAAGATGGTTATGTTTCCTAGCCATAGACATGAGTTGTCATTTGATTAACGGGATCACCTCATTAGGAGAATGACGTGATTGACTTGACCCATTCCGTTAGCTTAGCACTCGGTCGTTTAGTATGTTGCTATTGCTTTCTTCATGACTTATACATGTTCCTATGACTATGAGATTATGCAACTCCCGTTTACCGGAGGAACACTTTGTGTGCTACCAAACGTCACAACGTAACTGGGTGATTATAAAGGTGCTCTACAGGTGTCTCCAAAGGTACTTGTTGGGTTGGCGTATTTCGAGATTAGGATTTGTCACTCCGATTGTCGGAGAGGTATCTCTGGGCCCACTCGGTAATGCACATCACTATAAGCCTTGCAAGCATTGTGACTAATGAGTTAGTTGCGGGATGATGTATTATGGTACGAGTAAAGAGACTTGCCGGTAACGAGATTGAACTAGGTATCGAGATACCGACGATCGAATCTCGGGCAAGTAACATGCCGATGAAAAAGGGAACAATGTATGTTGTTATGCGGTCTGACCGATAAAGATCTTCGTAGAATATGTGGGAACCAATATGAGCATCCAGGTTCCGCTATTGGTTATTGACCGGAGAGGTGTCTCGGTCATGTCTACATAGTTCTCGAACCCGTAGGGTCCGCACGCTTAAACTTACGATGACAGTTATATTATGAGTTTATATGTTTTGATGTACCGAAGGTTGTTCGGAGTCCCGGATGTGATCACGGACATGACGAGGAGTCTCGAAATGGTCGAGACATAAAGATTGATATATTGGAAGCCTATGTTTGGACATCGGAAGTGTTCCGGGTGAAATCGGGATTTTTCCGGAGTACCGGGAGGTTACCGGAACCCCCTGGTAACTTAATGGGCCTTATTGGGCCTAGGTGAAAGAGAGGAGAGGAGGCTAGGGCAGGGCCGCGCTCCCCTTCCCCCCCAGTCCGAATAGGACAAGGAGAGGGGGGCGGCGCCCCCCCTTCCTTCCTCCCCTCCACCTCTTCCCCTCTTCCACTCCTAGTCCAACATGGAAAGGGGGGTCCTACTCCCGGTAGGAGTAGGACTCCTAGGCGCGCCTCTCCTCCTTGGCCGGCGGCCTCCCCCTTGCACCTTTATATATGGGGGCAGGGGGGCACCTCTTGACACACAATTGATCAACGATCTTTTAGCCGTGTGCGGTGCCCCCTCCACCATATTACACCTCGATAATATCGTAGCGGAGCTTAGGCGAAGCCCTGCGTCGGTAGAACATCATCATCGTCACCATGCCGTCGTGCTGACGAAACTCTCCCTCAACACTCGGCTGGATCGGAGTTCGAGGGACGTCATCGAGCTGAACATGTGCTGAACTCGGAGGTGCCGTGCGTTCGGTACTTGATCGGTCGGATTGTGAAGACGTACGACTACATCAACCGCGTTGTGTTAACGCTTCCGCTTTCGGTCTACGAGGGTACGTGGACAACACTCTCCCCTCTCGTTGCTATGCATCACCATGATCTTGCGTGTGCGTAGGAAATTTTTTGAAATTACTACGTTCCCCAACAGTGGTATCAGAGCCTGGTTTTATGCGTTGATGCTATACACGAGTAGAACACAAGTGAGTTGTGCGCGATATAACTCATACTGCTTAGCAGCATGTCATACTTTCGTTCGGCGGTATTGTGAGATGAAGCGGCCCGGACCGACATTACACGTACGCTTACGCGAGACTGGTTTCACCGTTGCGAGCACTCGTTGCTTAAAGGTGACTGGCGGGTGTCTGTCTCTCTCACTTTAGTTGAACCGAGTGTGGCTACGCCCGGTCCTTGCGAAGGTTAAAACAGCACCAACTTGACAAACTATCGTTGTGGTTTTGATGCGTAGGTAAGAACAGTTCTTGCTAAGCCCGTAGCAGCCACGTAAAACTTGCAACAACAAAGTAGAGGACGTCTAACTTGTTTTTGCAGGGCATGTTGTGATGTGATATGGTCAAGACATGATGCTATATTTCATTGTATGAGATGATCATGTTTTGTAACCGAGTTATCGGCAACTGGCAGGAGCCATATGGTTGTCGCTTTATTATATGCAATGCAATCGCCATGTAATTGTTTTACTTTATCACTAAGCGGTAGCGATAGTCGTAAAAGCAATAGATGGCGAGACGACAACGATGCTACGATGGAGATCAAGGTGTCGCGCCGGTGACGATGGTGATCATGACGGTGCTTCGGAGATGGAGATCACAAGCACAAGATGATGATGGCCATATCATATCACTTATATTGATTGCATGTGATGTTAATCTTTTATGCATCTTATCTTGCTTTGATTGATGGTAGCATTATAAGATGATCTCTCACTAAAATTTCAAGATAAAAGTGTTCTCCCTGAGTATGCACCGTTGCGAAAGTTCTTCGTGCTGAGACACCACGTGATGATCGGGTGTGATAGGCTCTACATTCAAATACAACGGGTGCAAAACAGTTGCACACGCGGAATACTCAGGTTAAACTTGACGAGCCTAGCATATGCAGATATGGCCTCGGAACACGGAGACCGAAAGGTCGAACGTGAATCATATAGTAGATATGATCAACATAGTGATGTTCACCATTGAAACTACTCCATCTCACGTGATGATCGGACATGGTTTAGTTGATTTGGATCACGTAATCACTTAGATGATTAGAGGGATGTCTATCTAAGTGGGAGTTCTTAAGTAATATGATTAATAGAACTTAAATTTATCATGAACTTAGTACCTGATAGTATCTTGCTTGTCTATGTTAATTGTAGATAAATGGCCCGTGTTGTTGTTCCGTTGAATTTTAATGCGTTCCTTGAGAAAGCAAAGTTGAAATATGATGGTAGCAATTACACGGACTGGGTCCATAACTTGAGGATTATCCTCATTGCTGCACAGAAAAATTACGTCCTGGAAGCACCGCTGGGTGCCAGGCCTCCTGCAAGAGCAACACCAGAAGTTATGAACGTCTGGCAGAGCAAAGCTGATGACTACTCGATAGTTCAGTGTGTCATGCTTTACGGCTTAGAACCGGGTCTTCAACGACGTTTTGAACGTCATGGAGCATATGAGATGTTCCAGGAGTTGAAGTTAATATTTCAAGCAAATGCCCGTATTGAGAGATATGAAGTCTCCAATAAGTTCTATAGCTGCAAGATGGAAGAGAATAGTTCTGTCAGTGAGCATATACTCAAAATGTCTGGGTATAATAATCACTTGATTCAACTGGGAGTTAATCTTCCGGATGATAGCGCCATTGACAGGATTCTTCAACCACTGCCACCAAGCTACAAGAGCTTTGTGATGAACTATAACATGCAAGGGATGAATAAGACAATTCCCGAGCTCTTCGCAATGCTAAAGGCAGCGGAGGTAGAAATAAAAAAGGAGCATCAAGTGTTGATGGTCAATAAGACCACTAGTTTCAAGAAAAAGGGCAAAGGGAAGAAGAAGGGGAACTTCAAGAAGAATAGCAAGAAAGTTGTTGTTCAGGAGAAGAAACCCAAGTTTGGACCTAAGCCTGAAACTGAGTGCTTCTACTGCAAGCAGACTGGTCACTGGAAGAGGAACTGCCCCAAGTATTTGGCGGATAAGAAGGATGGCAAGGTTAACAAAGGTATATGTGATATACATGTTATTGATGTGTACCTTACTAATGCTCGCAGTAGCACCTGGGTATTTGATACTGGTTCTGTTGCTAATATTTGCAACTCGAAATAGGGGCTACGGATTAAGTGAAGATTGGCTAAGGACGAGGTGACGATGCGCGTGGGAAATGGTTCCAAAGTTGATGTGATCGCGGTCGGCACGCTACCTCTACATCTACCTTCGGGATTAGTATTAGACCTGAATAATTGTTATTTGGTGTCAGCGTTAAGCATGAACATTATATCTGGATCTTGTTTGATGAGAGACGGTTATTCATTTAAATCAGAGAATAATGGTTGTTCTATTTATATGAATAATATCTTTTATGGTCATGCACCCTTGAAGAGTGGTCTATTTTTGATGAATCTCGATAGTAGTGACACACATATTCATAATGTCGAAGCCAAAAGATGCAGAGTTGATAATGACAGTGCAACTTATTTGTGGCACTGCCGTTTAGGTCATATCGGTGTAAAGCGCATGAAGAAACTCCATACTGATGGACTTTTGGAATCACTTGATTATGAATCAATTGGTACTTGCGACCCGTGCCTCATGGGCAAGATGACTAAAACACCGTTCTCCGGAACTATGGAGACATCAACAGATTTATTGGAAATCATACATACAGATGTATGTGGTCCGATGAATATTGAGGCTCGTGGCGGATATCGTTATTTTCTCACCTTCACAGATGATTTGAGCAGATATGGGTATATCTACTTAATGAAACATAAGTCTGGAACATTTGAAAAGTTCAAAGAATTTCAGAATGATGTTGAAAATCATCGTAACAAGAAAATAAAATTTCTACGATCTGATCGTGGAGGAGAATATTTGAGTTACGAGTTTGGCCTACATTTGAAACAATGCGGAATAGTTTCGCAACTCACGCCACCCGGAACACCACAGTGTAATTGTGTGTCCGAACGTCGTAATCGTACTTTACTAGATATGGTGCGATCTATGATGTCTCTTACTGATTTACCGCTATCATTTTGGGGTTATGCTTTAGAGACGGCTGCATTCACTCTAAATAGGGCACCATCAAAATCCGTTGAAACGACACCTTATGAACTATGGTTTGGCAAGAAACCAAAGTTGTCGTATCTTAAAGTTTGGGGTTGCGATGCTTATGTGAAGAAACTTCAACCTGATAAGCTCGAACCTAAATCGGAGAAATGTGTCTTCATAGGATACCCAAAGGAGACTGTTGGGTACACCTTCTATCACAGATCCGAAGGCAAGATATTCGTTGCTAAGAATGGATCCTTTCTAGAGAAGGAGTTTCTCTCGAAAGAAGTGAGTGGGAGGAAAGAAGAACTTGATGAGGTAACTATACATGCTCCCTTATTGGAAAGTAGATCATCACAGTAACCAGTTTCTGCGACACCTACACCAATTAGTGGGGAAGTTAATGATAATGATCATGAAACTTCAGATCAAGTTATTACTGAACCTCGTAGGTCAACCAGATTAAGATCCGCACCAGAGTGGTACGGTAATCCTGTTCTGGAGGTTATGTTACTAGACCATGACGAACCTACGAACTATGAAGAAGCGATGGTGAGCCCAGATTCCGCAAAATGGCTTGAGGCCATGAAATCTGAGATGGGATCCATGTATGAGAACAAAGTATGGACTTTGGTTGACTTACCTGATGATCGGCAAGCCATTGAAAATAAATGGATCTTCAAGAAGAAGACTGACGCTGACGGTAATGTTACTGTCTATAAAGCTCGACTTGTTGCGAAAGGTTTTCGACAAGTTCAAGGTATTGACTACGATGAGACCTTCTCACCCGTAGCGATGCTTAAGTCTGTCCGAATCATGTTAGCAATTGCCGCATTTTATGATTATGAAATTTGGCAAATGGATGTCAAAACTGCATTCCTGAATGGATTTCTGGAAGAAGAGTTGTATATGATGCAACCGGAAGGTTTTGTCGATCCAAAGGGAGCTAACAAAGTGTGCAAGCTCCAGCGATCCATTTATGGACTGGTGCAAGCCTCTCGGAGTTGGAATAAACGCTTTGATAGTGTGATCAAAGCACTTGGTTTTATACAGACTTTTGGAGAAGCCTGTATTTACAAGAAAGTGAGTGGGAGCTCAGTAGCATTTCTGATATTATATGTGGATGACATATTGCTGATTGGAAATGATATAGAATTTTTGGATAGCATAAAGGGATACTTGAATAAGAGTTTTTCAATGAAAGACCACGGTGAAGCTGCATACATATTAGGCATTAAGATCTATAGAGATAGATCAAGACGCTTAATTGGACTTTCACAAAGCACATACCTTGACAAAGTTTTGAAGAAGTTCAAAATGGATCAAGCAAAGAAAGGGTTCTTGCCTGTACTACAAGGTGTGAGATTGAGTAAGACTCAATGCCCGACCACTGCAGAAGATAGAGAGAAGATGAAAGATGTTCCCTATGCTTCAGCCATAGGCTCTATCATGTATGCAATGCTGTGTACCAGACCTGATGTGTGCCTTGCTATAAGTTTAGCAGGTAGGTACCAAAGTAATCCAGGAGTGGATCACTGGACAGCGGTCAAGAACATCCTGAAATACCTGAAAAGGACTAAGGATATGTTTCTCGTTTATGGAGGTGACAAAGAGCTCATCGTAAATGGTTACGTTGATGCAAGCTTTGACACTGATCCGGACGATTCTGAATCACAAACCGGATACGTATTTACATTGAACAGTGGAGCTGTCAGTTGGTGCAGTTCTAAGCAAAGTGTCGTGGCGGGATCTACGTGTGAAGCGGAGTACATAGCTGCTTCGAAAGCAGCAGATGAAGGAGTCTGGATGAAGGAGTTCATATCCGATCTAGGTGTCATACCTAGTGCATCGGGACCAATGAAAATCTTTTGTGACAATACTGGTGCAATTGCCTTAGCAAAGGAATCCAGATTTCACAAGAGAACCAAGCACATCAAAAGATGCTTCAATTCCATCCAGGATTTAGTCCTGGTGGGAGACATAGAAATTTGCAAGATACATACGGATCTGAATGTTGCAGACCCGTTGACTAAGCCTCTTCCACGAGCAAAACATGATCAGCACCAAGACTCCATGGGTGTAAGAATCATTACTGTGTAATCTAGATTATTGACTCTAGTGCAAGTGGGAGACTGAAGGAAATATTCCCTAGAGGCAATAATAAAGTATTATTGATTTCCTTATATCATGATAAATGTTTATTATTCATGCTAGAATTGTATTAACCGGAAACATAATACATGTGTCAATACATAGACAAACAGAGTGTCACTAGTATGCCTCTACTTGACTAGCTCGTTAATCAAAGATGGTTATGTTTCCTAGCCATAGACATGAGTTGTCATTTGATTGGATCACCTCATTAGGAGAATGACATGATTGACTTGACCCATTCCGTTAGCTTAGCACTCGATCGTTTAGTATGTTGCTATTGCTTTCTTCATGACTTATACATGTTCCTATGAGTATGAGATTATGCAACTCCCGTTTACCGGAGGAACACTTTGTGTGCTACCAAACATCACAACGTAACTGGGTGATTATAAAGGTGCTCTACATGTGTCTCCAAAGGTACTTGTTGGGTTGGCGTATTTCGAGATTAGGATTTGTCACTCCGATTGTCGGAGAGGTATCTCTGGGCCCACTGGTAATGCACATCACTATAAGCCTTGCAAGCATTGTGACTAATGAGCTAGTTGCGGGATGATGTATTACGGAACGAGTAAAGAGACTTGCCGATAACGAGATTGAACTAGGTATCGAGATACCGACGATCGAATCTCGGGCAAGTAACATACCGATGAAAAAGGGAACAACGTATGTTGTTATGCGGTCTGACCGATAAAGATCTTCGTAGAATATGTGGGAACCAATATGAGCATCCAGGTTCCGCTATTGGTTATTGACCGGAGAGGTGTCTCGGTCATGTCTACATAGTTCTCGAACCCGTAGGGTACGCACGCTTAAAGTTACGATGATAGTTATATTATGAGTTTATATGTTTTGATGTACCGAAGGTTGTTCGGAGTCCCGGATGTGATCACGGACATGATGAGGAGTCTCGAAATGGTCGAGACATAAAGATTGATATATTGGAAGCCTATGTTTGGACATCGGAAGTGTTCCGGGTGAAATCGGGATTTTTCCGGAGTACCGGGAGGTTACCGGAACCCCCCGGTAACTTAATGGGCCTTATTGGGCCTAGGTGAAAGAGAGGAGAGGAGGCTAGGGCAGGGCCGCGCCCCGCTTCCCCCCAGTCCGAATAGGACAAGGAGAGGGGGGCGGCGCCCCCTTCCTTCCTCCCCTCCACCTCTTCCCCTCTTCCACTCCTAGTCCATAATGGAAAGGGGGGGTCCTACTCCCGGTAGGAGTAGGACTCCTCCTAGGCGCGCCTCTCCTCCTTGGCCGGCGGCCTCCCCCTTGCACCTTTATATACGGGGGCAGGGGCACCTCTGGCCACACAATTGATCAATGATCTTTCAGCCGTGTGCGGTGCCCCCCTCCACCATATTACACCTCGATAATATCGTAGTGGAGCTTAGGCGAAGCCCTTCGTCGGTAGAACATCATCATCATCACCACGCCGTCGTGCTGACGAAACTCTCCCTCAACACTCGGCTGGATCGGAGTTCGAGGGACGTCATCGAGCTGAACGTGTGCTGAACTCGGAGGTGCCGTGTGTTCGGTACTTGATCGGTCGGATCATGAAGACGTACGACTACATCAACCGCATTGTGTTGACGCTTCCCCTTTGGTCTACGAGGGTACGTGGACAACACTCTCCCCTCTCGTTGCTATGCATCACCATGATCTTGCGTGTGTGTAGGAATTTTTTTCAAATTACTACGTTCCCCAACACCGATTCCCCTGGCTGCTGAGTTATATGGCTCAAGTCATCAGCATCCGGTGGTCGCACATAAGTGCCCTGGAAGTTGTCAAGGAATGCATCTTCCAAATCCTCCCAACTGCCAATGGAGTCTGCTGGCAAGCTATTCAGCCAATGCCGAGCTGGTCCTTTGAGTTTTAGTGGGAGGTACTTGATGGCATGTAGATCATCACCGCGAGCCATGTGGATGTGGAGGAGGAAATCCTCGATCCATACTGCGGGATCTGTTGTACCATCATATGATTCAATGTTTACGGGTTTAAAACCCTCTGGGAATTCATGATCCATTACTTCATCGGTGAAGCGTAGGGGGTGTGCGGCGCCTCTGTGCCGGGCTATATCACGACGCAGTTCATATGAGTCTTGTCTGCTGTATTCGGCCCGGCCGGATTTGCTTTTAGTGTATCCGACGTGACGATCATCGTCACGCGTTGGGGCGCGACCCCGTGATCCTTAGATCGATTGTCGGGTGGTAGGTGCGACATATGCCAACGGATGGCTTATCATAGTGGGAGCCAGTAAAACGTCGCCGGTGCCTGGAAACAGGATGAGGCGAAGACATGCACGCCGGCGAATCTTACCTAGGTTCGGGGCTCTCCGTGGAGATAACACCCCTAGTCCTGCTCTGCAGGGTCTCCGCATGATCACTAGACCAATACAAGTAGCTACAAGCTCTCCTTGAGCTGTTTGGCTAGAGGAAGAAGAAGGGCAAGGCTAGCTCTCCTTTTCCCTCTAGTGGTGTGTGGAATTCTCTTCGATCCCCTCTTTGCATGGGTGTCCCGGGGGGTTTATATAGGCCTACCCCCCAGGGGTACAATGGTAATCCGGCTGGGCACGGGTCCCAGCAGTCAGCGTCTATGCACGCCGGCTTCTCCGCCGGTCATTGGGGCCCGCCGACTAGGGGTCCCGCCGGCTGCCGGCCTCTTGGCCGACAGGCCGGCCCCACCGCTTGGGGGCTTTGTCGGCGGCTGGTTACTGTTGCCTCGCCTCTGATGACGAGAGCTTTGTTGAGGTAAGCGTGGCTATAGTGCCGCCGCCTTGCGGGCTCTCACGGTAGCCTTACCTCGTCTTGTCTCCTTAATGAGGCACATGTTTCGAGGGAGGGAGGTAGCCGGCTGTTAGGAGCCGGCCACACCCCTGGCCGACTAGAGGAGGCCAGGCCGCCTTCGGATGTCTCTCTGGCAAAAGGGGCCCGCCGCCTACGGGCCGTACTGGCGCCTTTCGTGGGTGACATCGAGGTCAACACGGCTACAGTGCCACGCCGGACGGGGGATGGCTGGCCCGTACGGCGCCCTGTAGCCATGCCTGTTCCGGGATTCAGGGGCAGTGGGCTGTACTGCGGCCACGCCCCATCCTATCGCCGTATGTGGGTATAGTCTTTAGTGGGTGCAGTCTTGGCCGGCTTCTGGGAACCGACTTTCTTCATGGCCGGCTTCTGGGAGTCGGCTTTCTTCATGGCCGGCTTCTGGGAGTCGGCTTTCCTCATGGCCGGCTTCTTGGAGTCGGCTTTCTTCGTGGCCGGCTTCTGGGAGTCGGCTTTCCTCATGGCCGGCTTCTGGAAGTCGGCCCTGGGGATAGCAGGCCGGGGGAAGGCGGCCATATGCTTTGTATGCTTGAAGGCTTGAATGGCCCGATAATTTTTCAAAGAGCCAGGGGGAGTAGGTTAGGCTACCCGTGGCCATTTACTCCGACATCAATCTTGCATTTTTTGCTTTGTCTTCCAGTACGTCTCGCAGGTCCTGCGTGTTGCCCGGGGCCTTGGTATTTTTGTTTGGATGGCGGCGGGGTGCGGGCTGGACTTCGGGCTGATATGCCTCTCTGTCTCGGCCACGAGGTGGCCGATCAGCCGCATCATACGCTGGTGATGTGGGTTTTAATGCTTCCTCCTCGAGTTCAGGTAGCAACCTGCGCTTTGGGTAACTCTTGGTTGGGCGCTCGAGTTTGTATTCCTCGGCTGCCAGGACTTCATTCCATCTGTCCGCTAGCAGATCTTGATCAGCTCGAAGCTGTTTTTGCTTTTTCTTCAGGCTGTTTGCTGTGGCTATAAGCCGGCGCTTGAAGCGCTCCTGCTCGACGGGATCCTCAAGCACGACAAATTCTTCATCGCCGAGGCTCACTTCGTCTTCGGAGAGAGGCATGTAATTATCATCCTCTGATTCTCCGTTTGCTGCCTGTTTCGGAGGGCTAGCTTGTTCATCCTCCCGCTCGAGGTCTGGCTGGAGGGGATTGTCATCGTATTCGCCACTATCTGGAGCGTTATTGTCACTTGTGCCGGTATCGCTGCTTTTGCTATGGCAGGACTTAGAGCGGCGCCGCTGACGTCGGTGCTTGGATTGCTTCTTGGAGGGATTATCTTCCGTTGCCTTATCGCCATTGCCTTCTTTGGGGGTGTTCACCATGTATATATCATACGATGAGGTGGCAGTCCAGCGCCCTGTGGGCGGTGGTTCTTGTTCGTCTCCTGCATCGTCATCCATACCGTTGATGTCTTCGGAGCCGAAGTCGAGCATGTCGGTTAAATCGTCGACA
This sequence comes from Triticum aestivum, assembly GCF_018294505.1. Taxonomy (NCBI): domain Eukaryota; kingdom Viridiplantae; phylum Streptophyta; class Magnoliopsida; order Poales; family Poaceae; genus Triticum; species Triticum aestivum. The sequence goes on along the minus strand of NC_057814.1, from coordinate 228,174,896 downwards.
GTGGCTACTAAGTGGGTGGTGGGTGGGGCGCGAATTTCTTCGTCGTCCGCATCCCATTCTAGCCGGACATAGTTCGGCCAAGGGTCTCCTGACAGGGAGAGAGACTTCAACGAGTTTAGTACGCCGCCAAAAGGCGAGTGCTGAAAGATATCCACGGAGGTGAACTCCATGATCGATGCCCAATCGGATTTGATGGGCACGGACACAGGCGGCTCGGAGTCCGTGGCCGGGGACGGATCCAACGGTTCGGCAACACGGGTTTCGTAGGAGGTGAAGTCAGTATTCGGCTCTATCGCCGCTGAGTGTGCAGCCTCCATGGCGGGGTCCATCCAGCCGTCCTCAGATTGAGGGCCGGAGTGGTTGCAGGTGTGATCTCCCGTGTTGGAAATATGCCCTCGAGGCAATAATAAATGGTTATTATTATATTTCTTTTTTCATGATAATTGTCTATTGTTCATGCTATAATTGTGTTATCCGGAAATCGTAATACATGTGTGAATACATAGACCACAACGTGTCCCTAGTAAGCCTCTAGTTGACTAGCTCGTTGATCAACAGATAGTCATGGTTTCCTGACTATGGACATTGGATGTCATTGATAACGGGATCACATCATTAGGAGAATGATGTGATGGACAAGACTCAATCCTAAGCATAGCATAAAAGATCGTGTAGTTTGTTTGCTAGAGCTTTTCCAATGTCAAGTATCTTTTCCTTAGACCATGAAATCGTGCAACTCCCGGATACCGTAGGAGTGCTTTGGGTGTGCCAAACGTCACAACATAACTGGGTGACTATAAAGGTACACTACGGGTATCTCCGAAAGTGTCTGTTGAGTTGGCACGGATCGAGACTGGGATTTGTCACTCCGTATGACGGAGAGGTATCTCTGGGCCCACTCGGTAATGCATCATCATAATGAGCTCAATGTGACTAAGGAGTTAGCCACGGGATCATGCATTACGGTACGAGTAAAGTGACTTGCCGGTAACGAGATTGAACAAGGTATTGGGATACCGACGATCGAATCTCGGGCAAGTAACGTACCGATTGACAAAGGGAATTGTATACGGGATTGATTGAATCCTCGACATCGTGGTTCATCCGATGAGATCATCGTGGAACATGTGGGAGCCAACATGGGTATCCAGATCCCGCTGTTGGTTATTGACCGGAGAGGCGTCTCGGTCATGTCTGCATGTCTCCCGAACCCGTAGGGTCTACACACTTAAGGTTCGGTGACGCTAGGGTTGTAGAGATATTAGTATGCGGAAACCCGAAAGTTGTTCGGAGTCCCGGATGAGATCCCGGACGTCACGAGGAGTTCCGGAATGGTCCGGAGGTGAAGAATTATATATAGGAAGTCCAGTTTCGGCCACCGGGAAAGTTTCGGGGGTTATCGGTATTGTACCGGGACCACCGGAAGGGTCCCGGGGGTCCACCGGGTGGGGCCACCTATCCCGGAGGGCCCCATGGGCTGAAGTGGGAAGGGAACCAGCCCTTAGTGGGCTGGGGCGCCCCCCTTGGGCCTCCCCCTGCGCCTAGGGTTGGAAACCCTAGGGGTGGGGGGCGCCCCACTTGGCTTGGGGGGAAGCCACCCCCCTTCCCCCTTGGCCGCCGCCCCCCCTTGGAGATCTGATCTCCCAGGGCCGGCGCCCCCCCAGGGGCCTATATATAGTGGGGGGAGGGAGGGCAGCAGCACCACAGCCCCTGGCGCCTCCCTCTCCCCCTGCAACACCTCTCCCTCTCGCAGAAGCTTGGCGAAGCCCTGCCGAGATCCCCGCTACTTCCACCACCACGCCGTCGTGCTGCTGGATCTCCATCAACCTCTCCTTCCCCCTTGCTGGATCAAGAAGGAGGAGACGTCGCTGCTCCGTACGTGTGTTGAACGCGGAGGTGCCGTCCGTTCGGCACTCGGTCATCGGTGATTTGGATCACGGCGAGTACGACTCCATCAACCCCGTTCATTGGAACGCTTCCGCTCGCGATCTACAAGGGTATGTAGATGCACTCCTTTCCCCTCGTTGCTAGTATACTCCATAGATGGATCTTGGTGATGCGTAGGAAATTTTAAAATTCTGCTACGATCCCCAACAGTGGCATCATGAGCCAGGCCTATGCGTAGTTACTATGCACGAGTAGAACACAAAGCAGTTGTGGGCGTAGATGTTGCCAATTCTTCTTGCCGCTACTAGTCTTATCTTGTTTCGGCGGTATTGTGGGATGAAGCGGCCCGGACCGACCTTACACGTACGCTTACGTGAGACAGGTTCCACCGACTGACATGCACTAGTTGCATAAGGTGGCTAGCGGGTGTCTGTCTCTCCCACTTTAGTCGGAACGGATTCGATGAAAAGGGTCCTTATGAAGGGTAAATAGAAATTGGCATATCACGTTGTGGTTTTACGTAGGTAAGAAACGTTCTTGCTAGAAACCTATACAAGCCACGTAAAAACTTGCAACAACAATTAGAGGACGTCTAACTTGTTTTTGCAGCATGTGCCTTGTGATGTGATATGGCCAGAAGATGTGATGAATGATATATGTGATGTATGAGATTGATCATATTCTTGTAATAGGAATCACGACTTGCATGTCGATGAGTATGACAACCGGCAGGAGCCATAGGAGTTGTCTTTATTTTTTGTATGACCTGCGTGTCATTGAATAACGCCATGTAAATTACTTTACTTTATTGCTAAACGCGTTAGCCATAGAAGTAGAAGTAATCGTTGGCGTGACAACTTCATGAAGACACAATGATGGAGATCATGATGATGGAGATCATGGTGTCATGCCGGTGACGAAGATGATCATGGCGCCCCGAAGATGGAGATCAAAGGAGCAAAATGATATTGGCCATATCATGTCACTATTTGATTGCATGTGATGTTTATCATGTTTTGCATCTTATTTGCTTAGAACGACGGTAGTAAGTAAGATGATCCCTTATAATAATTTCAAGAAAGTGTTCCCCCTAACTGTGCACCGTTGCGAAGGTTCGTTGTTTCGAAGCACCACGTGATGATCGGGTGTGATAGATTCTAACGTTCGCATACAACGGGTGTTGACGAGCCTAGCATGTACAGACATGGCCTCGGAACACACGCAATACACTTAGGTTGACTTGACGAGCCTAGCATGTACAGACATGGCCTCGGAACACGGAGGACCGAAAGGTCGAGCATGAGTCGTATAGAAGATACGATCAACATGGAGATGTTCACCGATCTTGACTAGTCCGTCTCACGTGATGATCGGACACGGCCTAGTTAACTCGGATCATGTTTCACTTAGATGACTAGAGGGATGTCTATCTGAGTGGGAGTTCATTGAATAATTTGATTAGATGAACTTAATTATCATGAACTTAGTCTAAAATCTTTACAATATGTCTTGTAGATCAAATGGCCCACGTTGTCCTCAACTTCAACGCGTTCCTAGAGAAAACCAAGCTGAAAGATGATGGCAGCAACTATACGGACTGGGTCCGGAACCTGAGGATCATCCTCATAGCTGCCAAGAAAGATTATGTCCTAGAAGCACCGCTAGGTGAAGCACCAATCCCAGAGAACCAAGACGTTATGAACGCTTGGCAATCACGTGCTGATGATTACTCCCTCGTTCAGTGCGGCATGCTTTACAGCTTAGAACCGGGGCTCCAAAAGCGTTTTGAGAAACATGGAGCATATGAGATGTTCGAAGAGCTGAAAATGGTTTTCCAAGCTCATGCCCGGGTCGAGAGATATGAAGTCTCCGACAAGTTCTTCAGCTGTAAAATGGAGGAAAATAGTTCTGTTAGTGAGCACATACTCAGAATGTCTGGGTTACACAACCGCTTGTCTCAGCTGGGAGTTAATCTCCCGGATGACGCGGTCATTGACAGAATCCTTCAGTCGCTTCCACCGAGCTACAAGAGCTTTGTGATGAACTTCAATATGCAGGGGATGGAAAAGACCATTCCTGAGGTATATTCAATGCTGAAATCAGCGGAGGTGGAGATCAAAAAGGAACATCAAGTGTTGATGGTGAATAAAACCACTAAGTTCAAGAAAGGCAAGGGTAAGAAGAACTTCAAGAAGGACGGCAAGGGAGTTGCCGCGCCCGGTAAGCCAGTTGCCGGGAAGAAGTCAAGAATGGACCCAAGCCTGAGACTGAGTGCTTTTATTGCAAGGGAAGTGGTCACTGGAAGCGGAACTGCCCCAAATACTTAGCGGACAAGAAGGCCGGCAACACCAAAGGTATATGTGATATACATGTAATTGATGTGTACCTTACCAGTACTCGTAGTAGCTCCTGGGTATTTGATACCGGTGCGGTTGCTCATATTTGTAACTCAAAACAGGAACTGCGGAATAAGCGGAGACTGGCAAAGGACGAGGTGACGATGCGCGTCGGGAATGGTTCCAAGGTCGATGTGATCGCCGTCGGCACGCTACCTCTGCATTTACCTACGGGATTAGTTTTAAACCTCAATAATTGTTATTTAGTGCCAGCTTTGAGCATGAACATTGTATCTGGATCTCGTTTAATTCGAGATGGCTACTCATTTAAATCCGAGAATAATGGTTGTTCTATTTATATGAGAGATATGTTTTATGGTCATGCCCCGCTGGTCAATGGTTTATTCTTGATGAATCTCGAACGTGATGTTACACATATTCATAGTGTGAATACCAAAAGATGTAAAGTTGATAACGATAGTCCCACATACTTGTGGCACTGCCGCCTTGGTCACATTGGTGTCAAACGCATGAAGAAGCTCCATGCAGATGGACTTTTGGAGTCTCTTGATTACGAATCATTTGACACGTGCGAACCATGCCTCATGGGTAAGATGACCAAGACTCCGTTCTCCGGAACAATGGAGCGAGCAACCAACTTATTGGAAATCATACATACCGATGTGTGCGGTCCAATGAGTGTTGAGGCTCGCGGAGGATATCGTTATGTTCTCACTCTCACTGATGACTTAAGTAGATATGGGTATGTCTACCTAATGAAACACAAGTCTGAAACCTTTGAAAAGTTCAAGGAATTTCAGAGTGAGGTTGAGAATCAACGTGACAGGAAAATAAAGTTCTTACGATCAGATCGTGGTGGAGAATATTTAAGTCACGAATTTGGTACGCACTTAAAGAAATGTGGAATCGTTTCACAACTCACGCCGCCTGGAACACCTCAGCGAAACGGTGTGTCCGAACGTCGTAATCGCACTCTATTGGATATGGTGCGATCTATGATGTCTCTTACCGATCTACCGCTCTCATTTTGGGGCTATGCTTTAGAGACTGCCGCATTCACTTTAAATAGGGCTCCGTCGAAATCCGTTGAGACGACACCGTATGAATTATGGTTTGGGAAGAAACCTAAGCTGTCGTTTCTAAAAGTTTGGGGATGCGATGCTTATGTCAAGAAACTTCAACCTGAAAAGCTCGAACCCAAGTCGGAAAAATGCGTCTTCATAGGATACCCTAAGGAAACCATTGGGTATACCTTCTACCTCAGATCCGAAGGCAAGATCTTTGTTGCCAAGAACGGGTCCTTTCTGGAGAAAGAGTTTCTCTCGAAAGAATTGAGTGGGAGGAAAGTGGAACTTGATGAGGTGATAGTCACCCCTTCCGAACCGGAAAGTAGCGCAGCGCGGGAAGATGTTCCTGTGGTGCCTACACCGACTGGGGAGGAAGTTAATGATGATGATCATGAAGCTTCGGATCAAGTTACTGCTGAACTTCGTAGGTCCACAAGGACACGTTCCGCACCAGAGTGGTACGGCAACCCTGTCCTGGAAATCATGTTGTTAGACAACGGTGAACCTTCGAACTATGAAGAAGCGATGGCGGGCCCGGATTCCGACAAATGGCTAGAAGCCATGAAATCCGAGATAGGATCCATGTATGAAAACGAAGTATGGACTTTGACTGACTTGCCCGATGATCGGCGAGCCATAGAAAATAAATGGATCTTTAAGAAGAAGACAGACGCGGATGGTAATGTGACCATCTATAAGGCTCGACTTGTCGCTAAGGGTTATCGACAAGTTCAAGGGTTGACTACGATGAGACTTTCTCACCCGTAGCGAAGCTGAAGTCCGTCCGAATCATGTTAGCAATTGCCGCATTCTATGATTATGAGATATGGCAATGGACGTCAAAACGGCATTCCTTAACGGCTTTCTTAAGGAAGAATTGTATATGATGCAGCCGGAAGGTTTTGTCGATCCTAAGAATGCTAACAAAGTATGCAAGCTCCAGCGCTCCATCTATGGACTGGTGCAAGCATCTCGGAGTTGGAACATTCGTTTTGATGAGATGATCAAAGCGTTTGGGTTTACACAGACTTATGGAGAAGCCTGTGTTTACAAGAAAGTGAGTGGGAGCTCTGTAGCATTTCTCTTATTATATGTGGATGACATACTATTGATGGGAAATGATATAGAATTCTTGGAAAGTATAAAGGCCTATTTGAATAAGTGTTTTTCAATGAAGGACCTTGGAGAAGCTGCTTATATATTAGGCATCAAGATCTATAGAGATAGATCAAGACGCCTCATTGGTCTTTCACAGAGTACGTACCTTGACAAGATATTGAAGAAGTTCAATATGGATCAGTCCAAGAAGGGGTTCTTGCCTGTATTGCAAGGTGTGCAATTGAGCACGGCTCAATGCCCGACCACGGCAGAAGATAGAGAAAAGATGAGTGTCATCCCCTATGCCTCGGCCATAGGGTCTATTATGTATGCCATGCTGTGTACCAGACCTGATGTAAACCTTGCCGTAAGTTTGGTAGGAAGGTACCAAAGTAATCCCGGCATGGAACACTGGACAGCGGTCAAGAATATCCTGAAGTACCTGAAGAGGACTAAGGATATGTTTCTCGTTTATGGAGGTGACGAAGAGCTCGTCGTAAAGGGTTACGTCGACGCTAGCTTCGACACAGATCTGGATGACTCGAAGTCACAAACCGGATACGTGTATATTTTGAATGGAGGAGCAGTAAGCTGGTGCAGTTGCAAGCAAAGCGTCGTGGCGGGATCTACATGTGAAGCGGAGTACATGGCGGCCTCAGAGGCAGCACAGGAAGCAGTCTGGATAAAGGAGTTCATTACCGACCTAGGGGTGATTCCCAATGCGTCGGGCCCGATGACTCTCTTCTGTGACAACACTGGAGCTATTGCCCTTGCCAAGGAGCCCAGGTTTCACAGGAAGACCAGGCATATCAAGCGTCGCTTCAACTCCATTCGTGAAAGTGTTCAAAATGGAGACATAGATATTTGTAAAGTACATACGGACCTGAATGTAGCAGATCCGTTGACTAAACCTCTCCCTAGAGCAAAACATGATCAACACCAGGACGCTATGGGTGTTCGATTCATCACAATGTAACTAGATTATTGACTCTAGTGCAAGTGGGAGACTGTTGGAAATATGCCCTAGAGGCAATAATAAATGGTTATTATTATATTTCTTTGTTCATGATAATTGTCTATTGTTCATGCTATAATTGTGTTATCCGGAAATCGTAATACATGTGTGAATACATAGACCACAACGTGTCCCTAGTAAGCCTCTAGTTGACTAGCTCGTTGATCAACAGATAGTCATGGTTTCCTGACTATGGACATTGGATGTCATTGATAACGGGATCACATCATTAGGAGAATGATGTGATGGACAAGACCCAATCCTAAGCATAGCATAAAAGATCGTGTAGTTCGTTTGCTAGAGCTTTTCCAATGTCAAATATCTTTTCCTTAGACCATGAGATCGTGCAACTCCCGGATACCGTAGGAGTGCTTTGGGTGTGCCAAACGTCACAACGTAACTGGGTGACTATAAAGGTACACTACGGGTATCTCCGAAAGTGTCTGTTGAGTTGGCACGGATCGAGACTGGGATTTGTCACTCCGTATGACGGAGAGGTATCTCTGGGCCCACTCGGTAATGCATCATCATAATGAGCTAAATGTGACTAAGGAGTTAGCCACGGGATCATGCATTACGGTATGAGTAAAGTGACTTGCCGGTAACGAGATTGAACAAGGTATTGGGATACCGACGATCGAATCTCGGGCAAGTAACGTACCGATTGACAAAGGGAATTGTATACGGGATTGATTGAATCCTCGACATCGTGGTTCATCCGATGAGGTCATCGTGGAACATGTGGGAGCCAACATGGGTATCCAGATCCCGCTGTTGGTTATTGACCGGAGAGGCGTCTCGGTCATGTCTGCATGTCTCCCGAACCCGTAGGGTCTACACACTTAAGGTTCGGTGACGCTAGGGTTGTAGAGATATTAGTATGCGGAAACCTGAAAGTTGTTCGGAGTGCCGGATGAGATCTCGGATGTCACGAGGAGTTCCGGAATGGTCCGGAGGTGAAGAATTATATATAGGAAGTCTAGTTTCGGCCACCGGGAAAGTTTCGGGGGTTATCGGTATTGTACCGGGACCACCGGAAGGGTCCCGGGGGTCCACCGGGTGGGGCCACCTATCCCGGAGGGCCCCATGGGCTGAAGTGGGAAGGGAACCAGCCCTTAGTGGGCTGGGGCGCCCCCCTTGGGCCTCCCCCTGCGCCTAGGGTTGGAAACCCTAGGGGTGGGGGGCGCCCCACTTGGCTTGGGGGGAAGCCACCCCCCTTCCCCCTTGGCCGCCGCCCCCCCTTGGAGATCTGATCTCCCAGGGCCAGCGCCCCCCCAGGGGCCTATATATAGTGGGGGGAGGGAGGGCAGTAGCACCACAGCCCCTGGCGCCTCCCTCTCCCCCTGCAACACCTCTCCCTCTCGCAGAAGCTTGGCAAAGCCCTGCCGAGATCCCCGCTACTTCCACCACCACGCCGTCGTGCTGCTGGATCTCCATCAACTTCTCCTTCCCCCTTGCTGGATCAAGAAGGAGGAGACGTCGCTGCTCCGTACGTGTGTTGAACGCGGAGGTGCCGTCCGTTCGGCACTCAGTCATCGGTGATTTGGATCACGGCGAGTACGACTCCATCAACCCCGTTCATTGGAACTCTTCCTCGTTGCTAGTATACTCCATAGATGGATCTTGGTGATGCGTAGGAAATTTTAAAATTCTGCTACGATCCCCAACATCCCGAAAACTGTCCGACGACAGAGCTAAATCATGCTCGTCGTGATTGTGCGGCGCACCTGACATGGGCTCGAATCCGTTGAAGATCAAGTCTCCGCGGATATCGGCAGTATGGTTCAAGTTTCCAAACTTGACCTGATGGCCAGGGGTGTAGCTATCGATCTGCTCCAGATGGCCAAGTGAGTTGGCCCGCAGTACGAAGCCGCCGAATACGAAGGTCTGTCCGGGGAGGAAAACCTCACCCTGGATCGCATCGTTGCCGATGATTGAATGAGCCATCGAGCCTTATGGTGACGGCACAGTGGAACTCTCAATGAAAGCACCAATGTCGGTGTCAAAACCGGTGGATCTCGGGTAGGGGGTCCCGAACTGTGCGTCTAAGGCGGATGGTAACAGGAGGCGGGGGACACGATGTTTACCCAGGTTCGGGCCCTCTCGATGGAGGTAATACCCTACTTCCTGCTTGATTGGTCTTGATGATATGAGTATTACAAGAGTTGATCTACCACGAGATCGTAGAGGCTAAACCCTAGAGGCTAGCCTATGGTATGATTGTTGTTGTCCTACGGACTAAACCCTCCGGTTTATATAGACACCGGAGGGGGCTAGGGTTACACAGAGTCGGTTACAAGGGAGGAGATCAACATATCCGTATTGCCAAGCTTGCCATCCACGCCAAGGAGAGTCCCATCCGGACACGGGACGAAGTCTTCAATCTTGTATCTTCATAGTCCAACAGTCCGGCCAACGGATATAGTCCGGCTGTTCGAGGACCCCCTAATCTAGGACTCCCTCAACAGTAGCGGGTGGAGGGCTAGATGAACAGTAGCCCATGGAAGGGTGGTTGAACAGGACCCCGTGGAGAGGGTTGGTTGAACAGTAGCCGGTGGAGTTGCGCGCGGTGGAGGCTGGATGAACAGGAGCCCGTGGATGAACTGTCGCAGTTGGAGGCTGAAGGAGGTCGATGCTGGATGAACAGTAGCCTGCGGAGGCTGGAGGAGGTCGACGGTGGAGATGAACAGTATCTCGTGGAGTCCCGTCTTGCAGTACGCCACACCCCTCCCAATGAACAGGACCCCCGTTTCGACCGTAGCGCTCCAACACAAGTCTGTTTCCTCCGTTTTGCGGTACGCCAGACCCCTCCCGATCAACAGGACCCCATTTCGACCGTAGGAGGTCCGTTTCCTCCGTTTTGCGGTACGCCAGACCCCTCCCGATGAACAGGATCCTGTTTCAACCGTGGCCGGTCGAACACAAGGTTGTTTTCTCTGTTCTGCGGTACGCCAGGCCTCGTTTCCATGGGCTGTTCCGTCCAAGCCGGTTGGCTCGCGATGAACAGCACGCGTTTCGTTGCCTCCCGATGAACACGATGCATTCCATTGCCTCCCCATGAACACGATGATGATGAAGTTTCTCCGTTCCCACCCAGCCATGTACACGAGCCCTGGCCGTACATATGTGCGAGTAGGCGTTCGAGACCCCGCCCGTATGTACGTATGTGGCCGTATTTACTTTCTTGCACCCTGGTCGTTGTACGTACATGTACATGCTACGTGCGCGCCTCTACTATGACACGTGCGCGCCTCTACATCGACTAGTATGTACGTACACGTTCGCGACTAGAATGACAACGCTACGTATGCTTCGACTAGGTGGGTCCTGACTGTCAGGCACTTCCTTCCGTGCGAAGATGTAGCTGGTGGGTCCCAGTAGTCAGGGGAAATGTTTTTCGCGAAATATGGTGGCCCGTCCAGTGGGTCCCTGCTGTCAGGTGGAGGAATCATTATTTTCTGCGTAATAAGGAGGCACTTCCTTGCTGCGGCCATGGACCCAGCTGTTAGACTCTCAACGTACAGTACTCTTCCGATGGAAGTCGTTCATTGACCACATTGACCACGCCGCGCCGAGAGCACCAAGGCGGTGGACGACGGCGAGGCCTAGGAAGGGAACTACGCGGAGCCGGGGAAGACGCGGCAGTGGATGCCCACGCGGAGAGGAGTACAAGGGTTCACTAGTTCGGCTATGGTGTGAGGCTGTCGTCGCCACAGGGCCTGGCCAGCGGTGGGAGTAGTAGGGGGCGGTGAGGCCTCCGCGGCAGCACAGCCGGCCACGGGAGGCAAGAGCACGCGGTGGTTTGGACGGCTGGAGCACGAAAATCAGAGGTTGAAGAAGCAGGACGATCCTTGGATGTTAACGATCCAACGGTCATTGGTGATAGAATTGTTTGTTGACTAAGTTGATAAAGCCCTCCATCCGCGTCAACTTAGTAGGCCCACAAGTCAGCCTCCCACTATGGTGGGTCCTTGCTAGCAGGGGGAGTATTCATTTTTTTGCATAATAAGGAGGCACTTCCTTGCGTGCGAAGATATGGCTGGTGGGTCCGAGCTGTCAGCGGGGGTATTCATTCTTTTTAGCGTAATAAGGAGGTACTTGCTTGCATGCGGCCATGGACCATGTGGGTCCCAACTGTCAGCCTCTCCATGTACATCCCTCTTCTGATGTTGTCGTTTGTTGACAATGTTGACCACGCCGTGCCAAGGACACCAGCGCGACGGACGACGGCGAGACCTAGGAAGGAAATGATCCGGAGGCGGCGAAGCCACAACAGAGGAGGGATGTGGGTGAGTAGGTGGATGGCCTGGCCAGCGGTAGGAGTAGTAGGGGGCGGTGAGGCCTGCGCGGCAGCACAGCCGGCCACGAGAGGCGGGAGCAGGCGGTCCCGTCGGTGCTGGATTTGGCGGCTGGAGCAAGAAGATCAAAGATTGAAGAAACACGATGGCCATTGGATTGACATCCAACGGTTACGTCTGCTAGAATCGTTTGTTGACGTATATAATAAGTAAAAAAAATCTTGCATACGCGTCAACTTAATAGGCCCACAAGTCAGACCATTCCCTATTTTTAAATAATTTCTATATAGCTCACTGCAACTTCTTATGCAATTTATTGCAATCCCTTTTTATTGTTGGCCAGGGCCAGGGTTAAAAATTTAAACGAAATTTCGCATATTTCTGTGGGTTCCAAACTATTTTTAATACCGAAATGTCAAGCCAGATTTAAAGTACTTTGAAGATATATTTAAATTAGGTTAAAGCCCAGTGAAATTGGAATCTGAAAATGTGAAAAAATTCAGAAATTATAAAGTAATTGCCAATTTGTCATCTGTTTTTATATTTACAGCCCATTTCATATTACTTTCAAGATTTGCAGGCGTCTTGAAAGAGTTGCAGCCCATCAGGGCGTAGAAAAATAAGTAGGCCTGGATTGGGTATTCTTCAGAAAAAATAAACTGGGCTCATTTTCACAAAAAAATAGCTGGGCTGGTCATGTGGTGAACATAAAATATAAGCCTGGGCTAGACGGGCCACAGCCCAGTTGAAACCCTGCTCCGTCTCAACAATAACAAAAAAATACTGCTCAAGCAACTACGTCCCAGGTGTCAGCCGATCTTGTGATGTTCTCTTGTGTATTGACTATATACGCTGACAATGTCGTGGGTCCTAGATGTCAGGAAACCACTAGCAGGAAGCATTTTCTTTTTCCATACACTGACAATGGAGTATATATATAACAAAAAATGAGGAACTTCCTTGCGTCCGGCCATGGACATGGTCGGCCCCTACTGTCATCCTCCCCATGTACAGTACTCTGCCGATTCCTCTTGTTTGTTGACCATGTTGACAACGCGAGAGGGCGGCGCCGCGGCGAGCGCAGCTAAGCGCGAGGAGGACGACGGCGACGCCTCGGAGGTCGGCGTTTACGATTTAGGAGATGGTGGGGCGGCGATGCGTGCGCTGAGGCGCAGCCAGCCATGGGAGGCGGAAGCAGGCAGCCCCGCCGGCGCTGGTTTGGTTTTGGCGGCTGGAGGAAGACAGGACTGAAGAAACACGACAGACTGTAAAAGCAGCAGGAGTACTTAACAACCTTAACTGAAACCAACATGGGCACTAACAACCATAGCTGAAAGCAGTATGAGTACTTATACAGGTTCAACCGTACAAAGCACGCCTCGAACAGTGCTACTTTGCCTACAGTTAACCAAAGGGTGAGACCGCCAAGCCCCGGGACAAGGCCCAGGCGCCACCCCGCGGATCCACAACTTTCTGAAAGCGGCTTCATCTCGCAATGTGGTCAATAAACAGGATATTCGCTTTAGAGCCATGGAAATCAGGAACACAATCTTCTGTTTCTATTCTCCAAGATGGACGGGCCTTCACTATTTGAGACCACCCATGAATAAGTATATTTTCACCTCTAAGGGGAATGGAGTAGGTCGACATAAACATCATGTTGTGACCAAGCGCAAGTCTGACCCGACCATGGTCAGGCATCTGTATAGGAACAATAGAACTGGGCAGTTCCTGTTTCAAGAAGATCACAACTGTAAAACTGTGCATAAGCAAGAGTTTATGAACAACATATATAATAGAAAACAGCTCGTACCATAATTTTCTCAACACAGTTGGACCTGTTCAACGAGTGCAGCAGTGGCACACATATCCCACGTGGCCTTCCACCATTGAAACACCCCACAAGGACCTCAAGATGATCAATAAAGTGTAGGAACTTGTGGATGTCGTCCATGTCAACTTCAATGCCATGAGTAACAGGCGAGTTCTTATAGAATCACAAATGAGTAGCCTGCTTAACTCTGAAAAAACCTACACGTGCCACCAATTATAAGAAAATATTAGTTAGAAGTTTAGTTGTGATTAGTTAGACAGAATAGGTGGATTAAGAAGTAATCACGGCAAGAAGCAAGAACCAGATACGAAACTAACATGGATGAACAATTGGAATGACGTTGGGGCGGAAGATCACAGTGAAGATGAGACCAAGTTCTGCTATTTCCATCAACATTCGTGCGCCAACTTTCAGTCCTTAACACTTGAGAAAGTTTATCCAAGTTCGGCCATAAAAAAAGCAGCGATCTTCTTGGTTCATGAACCCAACTTGAAACATATATCCATGGCTTGTCTTCACTGTGACCATTAAACTGGTGTATTCTGTTATGGCAAGGCCGAGCATCTTGAGTACATGTGTTCTGGCAGAGCAAGGAATGCACTGCAGGAAAAATAATATGAGAACACAATGTATTCCCTATATCCAAATCTAGCAATAATTTCCTCCTTCACGTCAGTGCTGACCATGGTACTAGTACTTTTTATCCAAATATAGCAATTCAAATTTCCAAATTAGTCGACAGCATGTTCAAAAAAACCCACCCTCCTGGATAGAAAAGAGGATTCTAGGAACATATTGTGCACATTTTAAAATCCTGTGTTAGGATGAGAAGGAACAAGTGTGGCGTCTCGCCGAGGGCGCAGAAACCTGTAGGGTCCTCGCACTTTGGGCACTGCAAATGAAACACACTAGATTCAGTAGGAAGAAAAATGCATCAACGGTGGCGGCTGCCATCCTAGGAGTACCCGCGACCAAGGGGCTTGGATTTATCGGGGATGGATGAAGAATTCGTACCAGGTTCTCCATGGGAAAACCCTATGCAATTGCCGAGCGGGGGTTTTCTCTAAACAAGAAGACGAGGGAGAAGGGGATTCAGGCCTAGTGAAATATTGCCGCTTCGCCCGTCCCAGCTTACTGCTAAAGCTGGAAAGGTGGGGGGTTTTGTGATTTGACGGCTCATTGGGCATTACTGCGGCGCTACGACTGGGGTGTGTCTACCGTGCAGTTGTGCACTCTAATTTGGTGCATATGGCACATGGACCCCGTTGCCGGATGCCCCACATATCAGCGAAAGGAAGTAGAAAGACAGGAGTAACTAGTTACACATAAATATATTTTTTGACAGAGAGATACTCCCTCTATAAAGAAATCTAAAGATCTTTTATATCACAACTTTATACATAAGAAAAATTAAGGGGAATATATATAACATATATAATTATAAAAAAACCGAGTTTTTTAAACACGGTATAGACGAGTTGGTGATGATGGTGCGCCTGCCATCCTACAATATAGGTCGTCCGATTTATATCTGACGGATAGGAAGGAAACTATGGCAATTTTGCAAAAAGGTACCCACACACCTCTCCACATTTGCAAATAAGGCCCTCCCTCGTTCATCCTTTTCTCTCACAAGATAAAATACTCATACAAATGCATGTTGATGTTACGTGCAACACACGGGCATTATGGGGTTCAGCTGAGGAATACTCAGACAGGCTCACGGTTCTGGACTTTGGGCCATAGGCTGGTGGGCCTGCATGTTTGGGGGCCCATGTGTTCTACCTCAGCGCTTTTCATATTGCAAGCGGTCGGTACAATGCTATTTTCAGATGTTGACGCAAGGCGAATACACAAATTTGAATAAAGCACGGCAACTGTTGGAATGAAATCAAACGACAGTTCCTAACCAGCAATCAGAGTTGTAATTCTATCAACAATACTGTCATACTACTTATACACACAGGACACTTGTTTCACCATGCCAGAGTATTACATCAAAATCTCTCGCAGGATAGATCAGTTCGGTAGTTGCGTGCTGCTACTGAAGAATTTCAAAGTTGATTTGGACCAGCTGTCCTTGCCAAGAAAGTTCGATTTTGACATCATCCCCTACCGCAAGATATGATTTAGATTTGAACCTTGACCATCCTTTAGCATCAATCATCATGCGACCATCCTTTGTACTTATGGTATATTGACCAGGTTCATTCACACCAAGGCTGCGCATGGTAAGAGAAACTTGGCCACGGCCACCCGGATTGTTGGACAACTCCCTCGTTGCTCTAGGAATTCTCTGTTTGCAAACAAGAAGACATACACAAACAGTTAGATCAACACAGTGAATCATGTGAAATAACGTGGAAAGAAAAATGAACGAAGCACTTGGGCGGCCAATGCTTACCAAGAAGGTGGACATGTCAGTTTTTGTAAGGACTTTGGTATATGAAGTGCGAACTGCAGCCCAATCTGTTGCCGGTGCAACTGCTGGTTCCATTACCGCTGCACGGGCCGGAGTAGATGCAAGTGCAAGTGTTGGTGCAGGTGCTGAAACCGTTGCTGGTGCCCGTGCCGGTGCGACTGGTATTGCCGCCGTTGCTGCCGGAGATGGTGCTCCGTGTAGAGCTGGTGCCGGTGTCGATGCCCGATCCTCCGGTAGATCAGCCTGATCCGCTGACGTGGTCGGTGCCCAATCCTCAGCTGGATCAGACTGAGCTGCTGCCGCTGTTAGTGCAAGAGCAACTGCCGGTGCTTGATCTATTGCTGAAGGTGGTACTGATGTGCGAGACAGTGGTGATCGTGTCTGCTCTGCTATGATCAGCTTTCTAACTTGACTAGGCTCCGTGACCGTGATCTAGTCTTTTTCTTCATTTCTTTTAAACGCGAGAAGGACTAATTGTGGCGTGTTTGTTAAACCAAACTGTAGTTCATCATAGGGATTCAGCTTGTACTCAGACAACAGACTAATCCAATTTTTTCCAGTAATATAAGTGATGGACAGTGCCTTCGTTACTGACACGACATAAGAAGTGAAACCTGCAAAAATATCCATCGTAGAGCAAACCAAATGGTTTATTCTGTGATGAATGTCACAAGGCAAAACCTGCATCGTAAAATTACAGCAAAAGAAAGAAAACATGACATTAAATCAATAAGATTTAGACAGTAAATCAATAAGATTTATTTGATGTGACACGAGTGAATCCTTACCAGGAAATCACTATGTTGAACTACTAAACAGAAGATTGGTCGTCCAACTACGCGTGGCATGCAGGGCCCCCGCCTACTCCCACAAGCAGGACAGACCAAAGGTCATGACAAATCGTATGGACCGAACATCCATGGGACTGGAAATCCTGGTGGGTGCGATAAACCCTGCAATGCATACAGATATTGGAGTGTAACCATAATTGATAAACCGTTCTCACAAAAAAGATGATCCGGATACTTCAAAATATACAAACTAAATTGAGTGGACAGACATTAACATAGACTGTTCTCAAGACTCACCACACACCAAAAGCGGCAGTACTAAACAATACAGGGTTCACAAACACAAATCAAGTACTGAACAATAGTACTTACTACACACAAGCAAAGTTGCACTAATTAAACTCTGCAGACTATTTCTTGCCACCGACCTACAGGATGAACCCCGCATAACTTATAGGCCATGGACTTCGTGAGAGATGTCTACCGGCACCATCACCATCTCCTCAACCTTGGAGAACCTAACAGAGTGGTTTTAACACTCATAAACATGATGATGAAGACTGGCCGCATCAGATTTGTCGGGAAGCTTTACAAGAACCACACCCTTCGTAATCGAAGGCATAACCAAGAAATTGTTGTGGTCAAGTACAGCCTCGAGAACACGCCTGACAACAATGCTACAGGAAAACACTAGTTCAGGACACGTGGCGACAAGGACACAGCAGCTGGATAGTTTAGCAGTAGAACTCATCCTCAGGTCTTCCAGTTCACACGCCATGACTTTGAGAACTTCATCTCCACCGCGGACCTGGTTCTAGTTCAAACAGAAACCAAATATTTTATTACTACCTCCATTCAGAAATATAAGATGATTTCGATATTTTACTCCATATATGACTACATATACGCACAGAAATGAGTGAACAAATACACTAGAACATGTCTTCAAAGGCATGAGAGCAGAGGGATTACTTGCAATATCCATAACACAAGTTACTGATGCAAATATACCCTCTTCAAAGGTAGCATTGATGTTCATAAAGTAGTTGAAAGTAATCTATAAGAAATCAGTGTCAGCCTCTCGCATGTTTTGGTCAAAAGAGGAATTTAGAACCGTCATTTGGCACACAAAAATCACATGCAAGATCACCTAGAAAGTTGTACAACTAGTACTAGTACTGCGTGTTAGATGAAAAAAACACGATCAAGATCAAGAAAAAGATCGTCAAGAAGAGATATTACCTGGACTTGCTTAATGAGGGATCCCGGAGAGGGGGGCTTGGACAGGGCGATGGCTTTGAGCTTGTCTGCGGTAGTCTCGGCGGGGTGCTTGCGCTTCTTCGTACCATGAGCCTCAACGGTTTTGGCCAGAGCCATAGACATCACTTCGGCCGGTGCTCCAGCGTCCATCAAGAAACTGTCAAATAGAAATAAAAGGAAGGAAACCATGATTACAAACCCAAAAGAAGAACAGAGAGGGATTTATAGGATCAGTCTCGGGGTTGCAAGACCAGGCCTTGGCCAGAATCAACACCATTGATGCGCTCACCTTTCCTTCTTTGGGAGAGAAGAACAATGGCAGAAGTAGGTCAGGGTTTTCTTGAAGAAATGAGAAACAAGATGAGGGAGAAGCGAGGGTTGGGTAGAGATGAAGCTGAGAGAGAAGAGTGAAATGATGATTGCTTCATCCGTCCAACTTACTGCTGGAAAGGAGGGGGTTTTGTGATTTGACGCCTCATTGGGCATTACTGCAGCGCTTCGATCGGGGTAATCTACCGTGCAGTTGGGCACTCTACTACGGAGTAATTTAGTGCATGGCTGGTGGACCCCATGCTAGCTGTCCCACACATCGGCGAAAGTGACTAGCAAGGTTCCCGACGACCGTCGAGGAGGATCCGCACGGTAGAGCGAGTCCACGGTTTTTTCTGAAGAAAAAAATGATTACAGTAAGCGTTTCCACTCTTATGACGGAGGAGTGCGAAACACGGTAGCCACTTGAACATACACAGTGCTCCTACTACTAGGCATGTGCAGTGGTTCTTACGTCGGTACTACATAATCTTGTTGCTAGTGTAGTAAGATATGACGATAACAAATGATGTTGTGCGCATGTCAACTATATGAACAGTAATGTAACATAGGAGTACCGCTTTTTCAACCGTTCGGTCGAGAATGAACGGTGAGATCAATGTTAACAGAACTAGGTCTACAGTGCACGGAGAGTATGGTGCTATAGTACTCCACGAAACATGAACCATATGAAGCACGACTCAGTCTTAGGCAGGGTGTATGAAGGGTGCACGGGATGGGAGCAAAAGTTCCCTTCTCGACCCACTTTTGGATGTTTGGCAGAGTGCATGAAGGGTGCATGAGTCCACACTAGTAGGCTAACACAAATAACACGAAGAGGGAACAACTATATTGAGATGAGAATGCAACCAAACACACCCACACGCTTTGTGCTACAGTGACTGATCTGCACCATCTAAGTTTGATTCAACGGTCATGTTGCACCGAGACATGGACATGCCCATGCAGAGGACGCCTAAACACCACCGAAGTCCCTTTGCTTCTCAAGGCGCACGACGTTGGTGATGCAGGGCGCAACGGCCCGCAGAGCCCGCTCTCGGTCGATGTGAGCCAGCTCGTCAAAGACGGCGTCCAATGGCATGAATGGATTCCGGTGACGGAGCCCTGAGAGGATTCGCCAGGCAACGGCGACGGCAGCCCGCAACCCCTCCTTGTCTAGGTCCGTCCCCACCATCGCGCGGAGACGGCTCAGCTCCTCGGAGATATAGGTGAAGAAGGAGACCAGGTCAGGAAGTCGCAGCTCGTTGAAGTCGACGGGGTGGTCGAACGGGTTTAGCCCGACAGCCGGCATGGTCGCGCTGGCACGATGGTAGGCATCGTGTAGCCACAACACGTGCGTGTCAACTTGGTCCACCAAGTGGCTGAGGCGATCCTGGACCTTGTCACGATCGGCCTGCTCGCGCTCCAGCTGGCTCCCCTGCCGGCCTATAATTTCTCCCGCTTTCTGCAGCAACACCACCGACGCCTCGAGCATCTTTGTGGTGGACGTCTGCCGCTTTTGAAGCTCTGTGAACTCCTGCACATAATGGAGGATCATGGCACTCCTCTCCTCCTTGAGCTCACGGAGCTCCACGTCCTTGGCCCTGAGCTCCGCATCCTTGGCCTGGAGCTCCTGTGTCAGGCGCCTCACCTCAGACTCCGTGATCTGCTGCGCCGCCATGGCACCAAGTAGAAGCAATGGGGAGAGGAAGCAAAGGGGGCGAAACGGCTGAAAGGCAATGCAATCTACGGGAAGGCGGAGGGAGCCAGCCGAGGAGCGGGGAATCTTTAGGTTTTCACCATGGGAAAACACCAGTCGAGGACTTCTCACATCAGGGAGCAGTGGGTTTTAAGGCAAAGTCATCATGACTAATTACTGCTGTGCCTGCTCCCGTCAATCAAAAAATTAAAAATCCTGCCACGCCTGCTCCCGTCAATCAAAAAAATAAAAATCCTGCCGCACCCAAAGACTAGAACAACGCCGCAGAGGATATTTAAATTTACCTGTCGGCAAGGAGATAAAAAAAGGGTGAAAAAACAAATGTGGCGACGGCCTAGCTAATCGGTTGCACTAGCCCAACTAGCTATCCACCGTGCTTCACTAATGTACTCGGCGGGAAAGGTGGTCTTTCGTGATTTGACGACTCATTTACTTGCTTCGGCCCTACGATCGAGGAGGACCCAGAAAACGCGTGGTAGGGCGTCCCACGTCTCGGCAAGGAAGAATATATGCGTGCACCACCCGGGAGGACCCCGAAAACGCGTGGTAGGGTGTGCCACGTCTCGGCACGGAGGAAAAAATGTGCTTGTAAAAATATACTGTATCAGACATAGTACTACCTATGGTTCGACCTCGGGACCCAGCCAGTCGGTCGAAAACACCCCACTAGCCACACAGCTTCATCATGCTAACGTGGCACGGAGGATAGGTGTGGTTAGCTCTGTCTCGACCAGCCACAATGTCTCTTTTTCTAGGCAATTCTTCTATTTTCCAAGCTTTTTTTAGTTATAATAACACCACGGCAAGCTAGCGCCGCTCTTCGTGTGTGCCCATGCGTCTAAAGGTTGGACGATGGAGAGGAGAGAGAGATCGCATACCTGGGACCCACCAGTAAGTGAGTCAACGGTCATGCACGTGTTGACGAGGCACTCCCTCTACTCTACTCAACTTAATACTGTATAAAATCAAGTTATGGGACAAAGCCAACAACCGTTGTTGTTTCAGGCTATCGACTTACGCTTTGTAGTCCAGGTTGCCAGTTCGAATCTAGTCTTTCAGATTTGTTAGTTTTAGGTCCAAATTTGATCAATGACAAGTGGGACCCCCATGTGTTGTTCCGATATTCCAGTGTAAGATGGTTTTTTGAACAAACACTTTGCACGGTTAGAGAAGTAATGGCACAAGTTACACGTATTTTGCAAGTTTATGAACAAAAATGACAGCGTCATAGAATATCACATCCACCCCGCAGCTTAAATGATATGGTGATACGAGTTTTTACATCGTTGGAACTGAGATCCAATGGCTTGGGAGTAGTCTTTGCAATTATGCGCAATTTCCAAACTCTACAAGGTTTTTTTTGCAAATAAAACATTCAGGCCTCATGTGTGCCGCTGCATCTTGGATCCAATGGCTCCCCGTTGCTCATATTAGGCGCTCCCCGTAGCTTAATTAGCCGCTACGGTGATACGAGCATCTAGGTCGTATGATCTATGATCAGATGCCACATGCATAGTACTTGTACTTTCTGCACAATTCCCAAACTCTCTTAGGCGTATATTGCAAAAACATTCAAACCTCCTACTGTGAGCCATCAGATCACCATGAATTCGTATCACCATATAATCTACGGTGCGGGAGCACCTCATATTCTCCCGTGCGAGAAAACATCAGGTGCTCTCGCAGCTTGGATGGTACGGTGATACGAGCTTCGATGTTTGATCTGAGATCCAATGGCATTTGAGCAATCTTTGTGCTTGTAAGTAGTGACCAAACTCTTTGGGGGCTTTTCTGCAAAAAAAACATTCAAACCACCGAGGAGTTGTTGGGTCACAAATCCAACGTCTCCGAAGAGCTTGTATCACCAAAGCATCTAAGGTGTGGTAGCACATGATATTCTTACATACAGGAGAATATGATGTTCTCCTTCATCTTAGATGCTATGGTGATACGAGCTTCGAGGTCGTTGGATATGGGATCCAAGGGCATCTTATTAGTTTTTGTACAAATTGTGTGCAATTATCAAACTCATTAAGGTTTCCTGTAAAAATATTAAGACATCATGTGAGCTGCTATATCTCAGATCAACAAGCTCCAAGCAACTCGTATCAGCATATAGCATCGAAGGTGTGGGGGCACATGATATTCACCTGGGGAGGAGGGGTGCACAACCAATCGGTGTTTGGGAGGGTGGGGACAAATATAATCTAAACAATCCTAAACAGAGCTTCACAATTTTATCTAGGGTCGAGGGGTTAACCCCCGACAATCTACATAGCTCTGCCTAAACACAACATTTGCATGTACTGTAGTACTAGACTTAATATTCATGTTTCAGTTTCCTATTCATTTTAAATATTGAATTGAGGACCATGCATGTCTTTCATTTTACTCCCTTCGAGATTTCAAATGGACTGCCACATATGGATGTATATAGACATATTTTAGAGTGTAGATTCACTCATTTTGCTCCGTATGTAGTCACTTGTTGAAATCTCTAAAAGACTAATATTTAGGAACAGAAGGAGTATTTTTGAATTCGTGCCATGCAGGCATGGTTTGGAAAAATAGATGCACTATGCTTATTGGATTGTTGTTGTGTTTGTGTGTGTTCGTGTGTGTGTGTGTGTGGTCGTATGCTTGATATATACAAAGTTTTCTCACCACCATAACCGTTCATCTTTTAACATTTAAATTTGCAATGAAAAACTTACTAAGGGATACCATGAAATGTGAAATCCACATTGAGATCACTATATCAAAAACTCACTCTAATTCAAGAACTCATCATAAATCAATTACCTTGTTGAGATTACTATTTGCAAGGAAAATACGGGCATTGTAATACACATAGATTCGCTCGGCAATTTAAAGGATTCCTTTCATATTCTTTTTTAGGGATCCTTTCGTATTCTTGAATGGTAGGACCCAACGGCGTACCAGCCAGACCTTGGCTTCATGTTGATCCTCAAAAAACGGGCTCGTATCCTTCCTGGTGGCGTGCATGGTATGCACATTAGCCAACCCCAACCAGTCGAACCTCCGCGTTTCGAGTCGAAATATCTGGCGGCCAGAATACTAGCCTTAGGAAATTCCCCTCATGTCCTCGGTCCATAATGACTACTGATGAACAATGGAGGGATGCTTTAGTAACTAGACAATGTTACCTACCGTGCCGAGCACGATTCAATTCCCTTGGTCGCCGCTACCAAGGTCACCCATCAACTGCATTGCCTAGTACTACTACTACACCAGGATGAGCATAGAATTGAGCCCGTTTGTTCGTGCCTACTAGTACTTGAGTTAATATATACCCCTAAAAAACTTGAGTTAATATATCAGGCAATGCACTGGTACAGAGGGATTATCCTTTTACTCTGCATATATAAATTGTTTGAAGTCTAACTAGGCAAAATGTTTGACCAAATCCTTTCTTAAGAAATACAACAGGAAAGATGTATCGCTTGAAAATTTATTGTATGATGCAGGTTATGATATTGTTTCGAATCCTAGATTTTAAATTTCAGAAAATCCAAAAGTGACCAGAAATTCATGAAACTGAGCATGGTCACGTGATATGGCACAAATATTCCTACGTAATTTTTTTCTTCAATTTGAGACAAGCTGCTTATGAGATGTTGCACAAATGAAGAGCTAAGGTATTTTGCAACAAAGACCTTAATGTTAAGGCGAACACTTTCACTATTGAAACCGTGGGCGTTTACGTGCCGCCACGAGTCCCGCTTCTCATCGGCAGGTGCCGTCCGAGCAAGCATGTGAGTCAACGGGAGACGTGTGAGCAGACCGCTGCGCCGGCTTACAGGGAGGCGTGCGAGCAGAGCGCTGCGCAGGCTCACCGGGAGGCAAGCCCTTTGACCAGGCTCCGCCGCCCACCTTCGTCCCAACTGCTCCCACTTTTAATGTCGCCGGCGCCGCAGTTTAAAATCAACCCCGCACTACCCGGTATCGCTACAATCTTCTCTCTTCCCTCCGATTCTCCTGTCGTCTACCTCCAACCAGCCTGACCTAACCGTACTCCATGCCGCATCAAGATAGTCTGCCCTTAATCTTCCAGTTTCCTGAGGAAGACACTCAGCTGGAGTCTCAAGAACATAAGGCGCTTTGGGACGAGCTTGAACTGGCCTTGCGGGAAGAAGTTGCGCCTGTCCCCGCTCCCGTTCCGGCTCTCGTCGCCCCGACTACGCCAGCGCCCATCCCCGTGGCATTGATGGGCTGGGAGCTGCACATTGTCACCGAGCTTGATGCCACGGGGTTCCACGAGGTCCCCGCCGACTTTCACGCGCCCGTGCACCTGCCAGCGCATGCGCCTGCGCGTGCACTGATGTGCGCACCCGTGCCGGTGCCCGTGCACACGAATGTCTCCGCTGCACCGTTGCCAGCGCCTGTCCCCGCTCAGGTGCCAGTGCCCCCCTCAGCGGCATGGATGGCTGCCGCCGACCGCTTCCTTGCACCAATGCTAGTCGCCTCCTCCCGCCACTTGACTCGCTCCTGGAGGCCGAAGTCCAGAACATTGTGGCCTTCCTTGAAGCTAGGGCCAACATCCAGGAGTACGCCAACAACGGCACAAGACGCCGCCGTCACCGTCGGCCAGTGGCCCGACGACACACATAGCACGGCAGAGGAGCCGCTTCCCACCGCAAGATGCCCCCGCCGCCGCCGCGTAATCTAAATTTTCCATGAAAAACGTTCAGATTGCCATGCTTAAAATCCGAACGTTCATCATTTCCGTTTATTTTAGATCGATCGTTGTATGAATGTAAAGTCGGAGTCAGACTGAATGAAATCTATGGTTTGATCGATTGAATGTTCTGCTAGAGCCGTATCAAATTAAATATAAAACGTCATCAAGCCACATGTATTCCTTCTCATCCAACGACCTAGACTGCTTCAATGTCGAGCGCTCAACACGTTTAGTGTGCAGTTAATTTCATGCCAAAAATAGTGCTAATCACATAATAACACGCAAATAATATCCTACTTAATATCCGCATGCACTTAATATACTTCCAAATTAATATGCATTGCACGTACACATTGACTAGTACGACTAGTACGTGAAACTGGTGCCGTAGCTTGTGAACGCGTCCAGATATGGTAAATGGCAACATCGCCCGCGAGTTCTTTGTGTTTGCCCATGCGTCTAAATGCAGAAGGGGAGGAGAGAGAGAGCACACATGGAACCCACTAGTAAGTGAAGGCGAATAGTACTACGTGCTAACGAGCCGGTCCCACTAATGTACTAAAAATAATATTACATGTTATCCATTAAATAGGATGTGGTAATATAAAAACATTATATGAACAAAGGGGGGTACAACAAACATTGTTGTTCTACGTATGTTGCCTATTGACGTGCGGCTTAAAGGCCCTGGTCGCATGTTCGATCCTCGTCCTTTATTTTTTAATTTGTATATGGGTCCAAATTTGTTTCATGATAGGTGGCCCCCTCGGTGTGTAGTTTGTAGCACTTTAATTTGTGGGTCAAAATTTGTTCCATTCCAGGTGGACTATCAGTGTGTAGTTTTGTAGCTTATTTGTAATAATTAAAGAGAACAACAGAGTTTTTTGCAATAATACCATGGTGTGACATTGCAGGCGAGAAAGGACGTGCGAGAGAGCGATGACCGAGCCAGAGGGAAATCAATTGGGGGAGGTGTGGGGGTTGCAACGGTGTTCGGAGTAGTTGTGGGCCGAATGCTACGAAAATATAATCTAAACCCACCGGAATAAATGCCTACACAAATTAATCCAAGGTTGGAGTCCCCCTCGCAATGTAAATAGCTTCGGCTTTGCGAGGGATAGAGAGGTAGCTTCAATGTGTGGAAGATACAGCCTGAGAAAGCGAGGTCAATCGAGAGACATATAGATAGAGAGACGAAGTGAGTGTGGTCCGACATTCATTGAAAAGATATATATGCTCTGGAGAGATATTGTCGAATTGAGCTTTTGGGAAGGGTGAGGGCTGTAAGATAGAGCTTGAGAGATGATCCAGCCACATACATGTAGATATATTTTGTGCGTTGGAGGAAGCAAGGTCAATCGATTACATATATAAAGGGAGAAAGATTGAGCGAGTGTGGGTCGTCGTGCGATCGAAAGAGTGAGACGGGTTGGAGAGAGTGACCTAGATAGACAATGTGCATGAGAGAGTATACAATATGATTATGTTGATTTGGGCTCAAACATGGAGATATAGCGTTTGTGTCCAAGAAAGAGCGAGATCAATCGAGACATACAAAGAGAGAGGGGGGAGAGAGAGAGATTGAGCGAGCGTAGCCCGCCATGAGGTCGAAAGAGTGGGGGCGGCTTGGATGGACTGACCTAGATAGACAATCTATGTGAGAGAGTATAGAGTGTCTCGATCGAGGCCCGAACAGGGAGATATATCATTTGTGTGTGAAATAAAATGAGGTTAATCGAGACTCGGATAAAGAGAGCGAGATTGAGCGAGTGTGGCCCGCTGTGTAGAAGAAAGAGTGAGACAGTCTCGAGGTAGTGACCTAGATAGACAACGTGCGTGCGTGCGCACGATAGGTTGGGGGCCTAGACAGACAATGCATGTATCTAGCGAGAGAGGGTGGGAGGGAAAGAGAGAGGGGGGAGAGCTCGGCATGGGGTGCAATGGCGGGTGTGTGAGGTAAATACATTTGGTAACAGAGTGGAAAAAGGGGGTTGTGTAGTTGAGAGGGTTATAGATCGAAACATGGAGAGAAAGAATGAACGTGTGTCGGAAACCGATAGCTTCCTATGGTGGTTAGGAGAGGAAGATTGACCGATACAGGAAGTATGTAGCGTGTGTGCCGAGGGGGGGGGGTGGGGCTAAAAACAACATTTGAATGTAGATAGTATGAGACTTAATATCAATGTTTCAATTCCGTGTACATTGTAAGATTTGAACTGAAGACCATGCATATGGGTAATTATTTTGAATTCGTACCATATTAGGTTTGGAAAAGTTGACATTGACTCGATTGTTGTGCTATTTTGTAGGTCATATGTTTGAATCCATCCAAAGTTTTCTCACTACCATGGTGTTCATCATATACATATGAATTTGTATTAAAAAGTAGCATGGATACCGTGAAATGCGAAATCCACGTTAGAATTGGAGTCTGCTATGTGACACACACTCTAATCCACGTTAGCGTGGATACCGTTTCAATTTTTTTTCAAATAACTCCTCATTAATTAATTTATAGTATCTCATTTTGAATGACAAATTATTTGCAAGGAAAACGCGGGCATGGTAATACATATAGATTCGTTTGCAAATGAAAGAAGATTCGTTTGCATTCTCAAATGTAGGCGCACCAGGCAGACTAGGGTTGTGTCATGGTGGTCGCGTGTGTCGTATGGACGCTTAGCACCCAACCACCCACCCCCCTCCCTCCCTCCCCCCTGCCCCCCCCCCAAAAAAATAACGACAAAAAAATAAGTTCGCGCTTCCACGTTTCGGATTGAAATATCTGGCGGCCCCAATTCCAGCCCTGCAAAATCTCCCTTCTCTGTCGTCCCCTTCCGCGCCCAGATTGCTCAAACCCCTATTTCGCTGCCAACCCAAGCAAAGTTTGAATCGCCCCTCATATCGTCTCTTTCCCCACCTCTGTGCCGGCCGACAACGACGAAGACGACGGTCACGCTTCACCACCGCACCGGAGCTACCTCATCCACGCCCTCGTCCACCGCACCGGGTGGTCCACCGACAACGTCGGCCGCCGCAACTGATGTGCCTCACAGACACCGACTTCCACTGCATCAGGTGCGCTTCCCCGACGACGTCTCCCACCTCACCGGGGCTACTTCACCGAACACATCGTCGCCCCTCCGCCCCCCGAGGCCGTTGGGGCTTCACCAATGGTCTCGTCCACCGCATCGTAGTACTCCGCTGCCACTCTAGATCTGCATCCGTGCGCGGCCAGCTAACGCCAGCGCATCACCCTCAATAGCCCTGAACTGACCCGCACTCTAGCTAGGCGAGGATGCCCAAACGCCGACCCGAACTAGGTATCCACACATCACTCCCTTGTGCACTGTTCCGATGATGTTTGGATATCCTTTCACCGCTCTCTTAGCTTACACGCCTATGCAACTCTGACTTTAACTCTTGTTTCTTCTGGAGATATCATCTGAAACAAGAAAAACCATTTTTTAGCGAAGCATGACGGCACTACGGGATCTAGTACACATCCTACACACCCGTATAACCTTGTAAGTATCTGTCCTCTGGTACAACAGCAAGGTCAATTCCTCTTATTTGATCAACCATTTGCCATGTCAAAAATGCAGAGGGGGATGCAAGGAGCACAAGGCCTGCACATCCAAGCGAGTGGTAACATGGACTTGTACATGGAACATCCCAAGCGCAAGCGGAGCTGCAGTGAGCCTGTACAACGAGCTAGCGTAAGTCCCTGCATTTCATTTAATTCGTACTGGCATGCGTGTATGATTTGTGTGCAGTGGCGGATCCACGAATTCAAGTTACCAGGGGCGAACATTTAACTTAAAAATACAAAGGCACTTGCACTCCGGAAATCAACATAACTTGAGAAATGTGAAGCTACATGCACTTTGAAAACCAGCTAATGATCCAAAGTAGTTCATATTATAAAACACTAAATGATGCAAGCACCAAAAAACACAAAATGCAACATGGTGTACAAGGACTACTAACATGGTATGTACCTGCTTGAATGATTCATTCTCTGGCTGAAAATATCAAAGTGTAATTGCACCTATAACCAGTGCGCAAACTGCATATCAATATATCTATCCTGCACAAGTATGCCAATAGTTTCAAACAACAGATTAGAAAAGTATTTATGCTACGTTGTCATGATACAGGGACTTTCAGGTAGATGGCCTCGACGTTTCCTAAAGCCATGAAAATGTACTATAATTTGCTTGTCGTCAATGCCTGCAAATCTCTATGTCTCTCTCAACATAGCAGATCATTGTTAGACACTAAATCCTTCAATGGGAGCTTGCAAAATGCTCATATTAGATCCCTCATCAGACACTATATGTTCATCACCAGGAGCATGTAAAATGTTTGCATCGAATCCTTCATTAGCAGTCTGTTCATTAGACACTTCAGGCTCAAGAACAACATGAGCATGTATGTTTGCACCGGAAACTTGATTAGATACATCAGATTCAGCCAGTTCAGTATTGATTGGGGGAGTTATAAAATAAGTAGAAATTGGTTTCATTTTCTCATAGATTCCCTACATACAAGCAGTTTCACAACACCGTCAGGTTTAACTATTGGCCAGAAATTGAACAGTTGAATTAGATATAATCAGGGATGTGATGTACCTGCTCGTTGCGCATGCTGCTCTTGCAAGCTGCGACTGTCCGTTTGCACAAGCTCGATGCCATGCGCGTGCTGCCGCCGCTGCCTCCCACGTAGGCTACACCCAGGGCTGGATCTTCATCTTCTTGTCCTTCCATTCGCTTGAAGCCCAGCGACCGCCCTCTAACGAGGGCACGAGAAAGCGTTGTGTTGGTCTGTCCAGCGTCGGCTAGGTTAGGGGCGAACCAGACTGGAGGCTGGAGGGAACGAATTGGGATTTTTCCTGCTGTCGATCGATATGGGAGGCGCTCGTTTGGGCCGCGAGCCTGCTATAGGTCCTGCCTTGCACTTATGTTATTGGCCCATCCAAATTGAAACGTTTTTCTTCATTTTTCACATTGCTTGCTCGTGCATTGGGACGAACATAACTTGCCTGGGCCAACCTAGACGACTCAAACTAGGTGCACACTTTCCAGCCACCCGAGGCGGCCGCCCATACCAGCCCCTATGGTGGCGTCACCCCTTTTTGCGTGTATGATTGGGGTAGTGAAAAATATTCCAGTGGCGCTTTTGATTTACCCACAGAATGGTTGAATTTCTTGTTTTTATGAATTGAGTTCGCCAATAATGTGAAGGATGCCAGTCTTTCATCCTATTGTAGATTGCTTAGATCTCGATATGCCAAATGTAATCGCATGAAATATACAGTAAAAGCTAGTGTGATGTGTGTGGCTACAACTAGTCTGACTACACGTCCTCATATAACATATCAAGGGCGCACCATCTTACCAGATTAACCATTCGACTTACCAATGCTGCGTGGAAAGAAAGAAGTATTGGGACTGCGTATCCAAGCTGGTCATATGTACTTCTAGGGCGCAGCAGAATTCACGTGTAATTTACATTCTGATACCCTGTTTGTTTAAATGGTTTGCTATTATCACTTGTAGCACTAGTAATGTTTGCATGTTCATAGATAGACAACTGTCAGGTTTATATGAGGGACACCGTCTTTTTAACTTATATATGTGTTGGAATCATTTTGCTTACATCAAAGAAATTTAGAGATGTCTGTGTTGCTGGTAAACGGTACCGACTTGTTACTTACGTTGCCAAGAACTTGTTAGTTTTACTAGTTCATGTGTAATTAAATACGTTGCCAAAACTGGTTAGTTTTACTAGTTTGATGTTAGTTTCTTATGGCTCTTGCAAAACTTTATTTATTGATTGCTAACATTCAAGTTTGCAGGATCCAACTGAAACTCCGTTGGCACAACAGGTATGTTTTCAGAAACTTCCTTGTTTACCTAGTTTGCTGTTGTAACATGTTGCTGTAATCATCTTATCAACTTCAAGTTTTCAGGATCCAATTGGAAGTCCAATTGCACAACAGGTACATTTACAAAAATATATTTGTGTAACAGGTTTGCTGCTGTAACTTGTTGCTCTAATCAAGTTACTGACTACTCAACTTTTCAGGATCCAAGAGAAACTCCAATGCCACAACAGGTTCCTTTTGCAAAACTTGTTTGTTTAACTGCTTTGCTGCTGCAACCGGTTTCTCTAATCACGTTACTGGCTACTCAACTTTTCGGGATCCAAGAGAAACTCCAATGCCACAACAGGTACCTTTTGCAAAACTTGTTTGTTTAACTGCTTTGCTGCTGCAACAACCGGTTACAATGATGTTAATAACTACTTTTCAGCTTCTAATTGAAACTCTTTATTTCCTTGTTTGTTTAACTGGTTTGCTGTTATAACTCCCAGTTTAGATGTTTTGCTAACTTCAACTTTTCGGAATCCAATCGAAACTTTAATGGCAAAACAGGTTAGCCCAAGATCAAAGAGCGAGGTCCCCATGGACGTTGTATCATCCCACAGCAGTGGCACCGCCCCAATCGTGCATCATGAATTGCCAACTGCTGATGCTCTAGAGGCTAAACTAGTGGTAGAAAGAAATTCTGCTTCTGCACTTAGAGATGAAGTTGACATGTTGAGGAAGCAAACAGCACAATCACAAGCATTTCTCAAGACAACCATTAAATATTTGGTGGATTTCAAAACGAAGCAAGCTGAGACTGGCCGCATTATTAAGGTCCTGAAGGAAAAAAGGAAATTAAATTCCCACTTGGTAAATCATAGGTGAAATGTTCTTTCCATCGTTGAATAACCTTTGTGTTGTTTGTTCATGTAATCGATCAAACCATTTGTTTTAGAGATCATGTAATAATTGTTTTTTGTTTTTTGGTTTGTAATTTTATTTGAGCACAAGTCTATATTAATTGATAAGACTCGGAGACATTTCATTTTGATTGTTGTGCCAGACCTACAAATATGCCAATCGGGCTGAATGTGCATTCAGCAATAATAGTAGTATAGATGGACCATAAGTGGCATGCATCGGAAAGGGCCAAGATGTTGTACTAGCTTCGCTAAAAAAGGATGCTCTTCTAGGAAAAAAAAGTACAACAACCTGGCTTATGTATGTTAGTTGATATTATTGATCCATATACTCTATAAGTGTTTATATGTCTGTTAGTTTTGTACATTCTTGGTTGATTAACTCATATTTGAGTCTTGATACATCGCTTGTGTACATATCTAAATGGGAGTACACATTATGCTGCATGTGACATTTGAGTTGGACATAAAGTGTTCCAAATATTCGAATTCACCTTAAACTGGATTCTAGCTTCTGAATTCAAGTATCAGCATTTGTAAATCATATTCATATATGACAGTGGAATACATCTTTGTCGTGCTTTTGAAGATATATAAAAACACATAGAATGATTTATAAAGATCGTATAGGAATACAAAATGGATTCGAATTTAGTTGCCAGGGTAAACGTGGATGCTTATTGTCCCAAAATTCGAAAGAAGCGGCAAAATGTCCACTCCCACGCTGGCTGCCCGAAGCTAAGTGTTTGGGAGATGCAAATTACTGTCTACCCCTTACACGGACAATCCATCGGCCCGATTTCCACTGCTCTCAATAGGGGTAGGTTAGTAACTTCAATTAGACGTGACATGACCGCCTCTGAGCCCATTCCGACGCGGTGGGCGCCAAACATGGGCGGCAAAACACATTTGATTCAACCTCGTCCGAAAGACCTCTGTTTCTCCCTCCATTTCCCCATTCATACATGGTGGGCGGCAAAACAAACTCGCCTCGGCCGAAATCGATGTAGGCAAATATTTTCAATAGGGGCAGGTTTGTAACTTGACTCAGACGTGACACAACTGCCCAACTTGTCAGCCCCGTTCATACACCGTGGGCACCAACCATGGGCGCCAAAACACCCTCTCCTCGCTAGAAATCGCTCTGGGCAAATATTGGCGAGATGCGAGATTACTGTCCTATCCCCAACCGACGGGACGCCCAAATTTTAAACGGGGGCTAAGTTCGTAACTTTCCCATATTTCAGACAGGAGCGTCCCCAAAACATGGTTCCCCATACCTCTCCATCCATTTTCCCATTCATACACCGTCCGCGCTAGAACACCATCCTCCTCCGTCCGCCACCCCATCCATCGCCGCCGTCCTCCACCCCATCCATCGCCACCATCCTCCACCATGCGAGTGCGCCTACCAAGACCGCGTCGTCCACTGCTAGAGATGGACGTTTCTCATCCACGGCGACGGACCAAGAGCCTTGCATCGCGTCCTCTCGCTTCATCAACGTCGTCGTCCTCTTTGCCGGGCTGCTCACATGACCTTCTCTTCCACCGCAACGGGACTTATCCCCCAATGCACCTGTCTACGCTCACAGATCTGCTTCAACGCCACCGACAGCCATCACACCCCCGATGCCTACACGGCGCCGCAAGAGAGGTGGTACTTCATATCTCCTCAACTTTTTGATCTCAACCAGAAAATAGATCGTAACTTGGTTACTGTACTTTCTTTTCAGCTCTTAGAATTTAGTTCTTAGTTCGAAGCAAACAATGGATGCTAAATAGCATTTCTCCGGTTTGCAGCTTTAAATCTGCCATGGCACAGTCATAATAGGGTTTAATTGATCATGCTTAGGGTTTAATTGATCATGTTGGTTCCGTGGTGGTTTCTTTAATAGAAATCGCAGGGGAAACCCTCTTTTTCTAAAAAAAATGCTAGCAAAAGAACACTCGGGTGTGTATCTCTACAGGGTGCCCACGGTGGGCCGCAGCCCACCCTGGGATTTTGGGTCGGCCCAGGCCCCGATTCCCCTCTGTTCTGCTGCGTGCTTCCGATCTCTACTCGCCCCCAGCCACCTGCCTCGCCGGCGACTTGCCGTCCTCGGATGGCATGACTCTAGGAGGAGACGCCGGACTAACAGGAGGTCAGGAGCCGCTCGCCCAACAGCGTCACCGCTGCCCGGGCATGCCACCGTGCCTACCTTCCCAGTCCGTTCAGGGCTCAGGCGTGCAGCACCCATTAAGCCAACTCAATTTATCTTGAGATACATCCTCAACACTCAGCAGCCACTCCTCATCACCCATTTTCTAATTGATTCATTACTCATTAGGCAGGACTATCATTAGGGTTTGTTGTGTGCTGAGTGCTACCTACACTTAATGGTTCAGATGTATTTCAGTAATCTTTAGTACCTGTAAAGTTCACATGGTTTCAAAATTCCGGCCCTAGGAACAAACACTAGTCATTTTGGATTGTTGGTCGTAGTGACATTGACCCAGATTACTACTGCAGGCCAGGTTTGTTGAAAATTTTACTTGTCTTTCTTAATCATTCGATATGATATCCAATTATTCATGTCGATTAGGTGCAAACAATAAGTGCTAGACAAACTTCTTGATTCATATTCTGGACGGTCTCTTACTGCAGTTACAATTCTGCATACTTGTCCTAGTAAGCTCACAAGTAAATGATTGATTCACTACATCTATGTTTGCCTTGTCATATTTGTTGTCAATATTCTTTTAGGGTGGACCACCCTGTTTCAAAATACTGGAACCGTAGACATGAGTGAATAGTATTTCTCTGTGTGATCTCTTCCATCATGTGTGGGCAACGAACACTCCATTGTATAGAAAGAAAGTGTCATTTCCAGCTTTTACATAGACTACAATCTTTTACATGGAATACAATTTGCCTACTTGCTATGCGTCGCACTACCAGCACTCCACCCTTGATGCTAAACATTATGCCACTCATAATTCCTTAGTTTATTTGTTCAAATACGAATTTGATATGATTCTAATGTTCCTAGCTACTTCAGTTTTGAAATGTGTGTCTGCCTGTTATAGAGACATAAGAGGTTTGTATTTCTGTGTGGTCTGGTCAGCACGGTTGGGGGTGAACTTTGCATATGCAGGGGTTTATAGGGAGAGACTCTTCGAGTTGAATCCGCGATGCATTCCATAGATAATCTGACTAACTTTTATGTTTTCATGAATCTCAGATTCTGAACAGCATCATCATGATTATGAGCTTGCGCGCATGAAAAGAATAAAGCAGAACAATGCCATGGCTGTCAAACTTGGCATTAAGGGACTGAAATCAAGTCTGGATGCAATGCAATGCAAACGCTCTCCACCTACAGATTCATGCTCAGAATATGATCCTAACAGTAATTCTGAGATAGAGGGAGACCTAAGTCAATGTAGCTCCCTAGTGGAGGAGTGAGAGGCAGATGCCCTATCTTATTCACCCATCAAGGTGCTTGCTCTAACTTTCCAAGGTTATATTGGTCGCACATATTTTGCAACTGATGCTTTGCATTGCTTGTTGGGAATCGTAGCATAATTTAAAATTTTCCTACGCTCACCAAGATGCATCTATGGAGTCTACTAGCAACGAGGGGAAAGGAGTGCATCTACATACCCTTGTAGATCGCGAGCGGAAGCGTTCCAATGAACGTGGATGACGGAGTCGTACTCGCCGTGATCCAAATCACCGATGACCGAGTGCCGAACGGACGGCACCTCCGCGTTCAACACACGTACGGTGCAGCGACGTCTCCTCCTTCTTGATCCAGCAAGGGGGAAGGAGAGGTTGATGGAGATCCAGCAGCACGACGGCGTGGTGGTGGATGTAGCGGGTCTCCGCAGGGCTACGCCGAGCTTCTACGAGAGAGAGAGAGGTGTTGCAGGGGAGGAGGGAGGCGCCCAAGGCTGTTGTGTGCTGCCCTCCCTCCCCCCCCCCTTTATATAGGCCCCTGGGGGGGTGCGCCAGCCCCAAGAGATGGGATCTCAAGGGGGGGCGGCGGCCACAAGGGGGGGAAGGGGTTGCCTTGCCCCCCAAGGCAAGGGGGAACTCCCTCCCCCTAGGGTTCCCAACCCTAGGCGTAGGGGGGAGGCCCAAGGGGGGGCGCCCCAGCCCACTAGGGGCTGGTTCCCTTCCACTTTCAGCCCACGGGGCCCTTCGGGACAGGTGGCCCCACCCGGTGGACCCCCGGGACCCTTCCGATGGTCCCGGTACAATACCGGTAACCCCCGAAACTTTCCCGGTGGCCGAAACTGGACTTCCTATATATAATTCTTCACCTCCGGACCATTCCGGAACCTCTCGTGACGTCCGGGATCTCATCCGGGACTCCGAACAACTTTCGGGTTTCCGCATACATATATCTCTACAACCCTAGCGTCACCGAACCTTAAGTGTGTAGACCCTACGGGTTCGGGAGACATGCAGACATGACCGAGACGCCTCTCCGGTTAATAACCAACAGCGGGATCTGGATACCCATGTTGGCTCCCACATGTTCCACGATGATCTCATCGGATGAACCACGGTGTCGAGGATTCAATCAATCCGTATGCAATTCCCTTTGTCAATCGGTATGTTACTTGCCCGAGATTCGATCGTCGGTATCCCAATACCTTGTTCAATCTCGTTACCGGCAAGTCTCTTTACTCGTACCGCAATGCATGATCCCATGACTAACGCCTTAGTCACATTGAGCTCATTATGATGATGCATTACCGAGTGGGCCCAGAGATACCTCTCCGTCACACGGAGCGACAAATCCCAGTCTCGATCCGTGCCAACCCAACAGACACTTTTGGAGATACCCGTAATGCACCTTTATAGTCACCCAGTTACGTTGTGACGTTTGGCACACCCAAAGCACTCCTACGGTATCCGGGAGTTGCACGATCTCATGGTCTAAGGAAAAGATACTTGACATTGGAAAAGCTCTAGCAAACAAAACTACACGATCTTTTATGCTATGCTTAGGATTGGGTCTTGTCCATCACATCATTCTCCTAATGATGTGATCCCGTTATCAATGACATCCAATGTCCATAGTCAGGAAACCGTGACTATCTGTTGATCAACGAGCTAGTCAACTAGAGGCTTACTAGGGACAGGTTGTGGTCTATGTATTCACACATGTATCACGATTTCCGGACAATACAATTATAGCATTAATAATAGACAATTACCATGAACAAAGAAATATAATAATAACCATTTATTATTGCCTCTAGGGCATATTTCCAACGGTCTCCCACTTGCACTAGAGTCAATAATCTAGTTACATTGTGATGAATCGAACACCCATTGCGTCCTGGTGTTGATCATGTTTTGCCCTAGGGAGAGGTTTAGTCAACGGATCTGCTACATTCAGGTCCGTGTGTACTTTACAAATATCTATGTCTCCATTTTGAACACTTTCACGAATGGAGTTGAAGCGACGCTTGATATGCCTGGTCTTCCTGTGAAACCTGGGCTCCTTCGCAAGGGCAATAGCTCCAGTGTTGTCACAGAAGAGAGTCATTGGGCCCGACGCATTGGGAATCACCCCTAGGTCGGTAATGAACTCCTTCATCCAGACTGCTTCCTGTGCTGCCTCCGAGGCTGCCATGTATTCCGCTTCACATGTAGATCCTGCCATGACGCTTTGCTTGCAACTGCACCAGCTTACTGCTCCTCTATTCAAAATATACACGTATCCGGTCTGTGACTTCGAGTCATCCAGATCTGTGTCGAAGCTAGCGTCGACGTAACCCTTTACGACGAGCTCTTCGTCACCTCCATAAACGAGAAACATATCCTTAGTCCTCTTCAGGTACTTCAGGATATTCTTGACCGCTGTCCAGTGTTCCTTGCCGGGATTACTTTGGTACCTTCCTACCAAACTTACGGCAAGGTTTACATCAGGTCTGGTACACAGCATGGCATACATAATAGACCCTATGGCCGAGGCATAGGGGATGACACTCATCTCTTCTATATCTTCTGCCGTGGTCGGGCATTGAGCCGTGCTCAATTGCACACCTTGCAATACAGGCAAGAACCCCTTCTTGGACTGATCCATACTGAACTTCTTCAATATCTTGTCAAGGTATGTACTCTGTGAAAGACCAATGAGGCGTCTTGATCTATCTCTATAGATCTTGATGCCTAATATATAAGCAGCTTCTCCAAGGTCCTTCATTGAAAAACACTTATTCAAATAGGCCTTTATATTTTCCAAGAATTCTATATCATTTCCCATCAATAGTATGTCATCCACATATAATATGAGAAATGCTACAGTGCTCCCACTCACTTTCTTGTAAACACAGGCTTCTCCATAAGTCTGTGTAAACCCAAACGCTTTGATCATCTCATCAAAGCGAATGTTCCAACTCCGAGATGCTTGCACCAGCCCATAGATTGAGCGTTGGAGCTTGCATACTTTGTTAGCAGTCTTAGGATCGACAAAACCTTCCGGCTGCATCATATACAACTCTTCCTTAAGGAAGCCATTAAGGAATGCCGTTTTGACGTCCATCTGCCATATCTCATAATCATAGTATGCGGCAATTGCTAACATGATTCGGACGGACTTCAGCTTCGCTACGGGTGAGAAAGTCTCATCGTAGTCAACCCCTTGAACTTGTCGATAACCCTTAGCGACAAGTCGAGCTTTGTAGATGGTCACATTACCATCTGCGTCCGTCTTCTTCTTAAAGATCCATTTGTTTTCTATGGCTCGCCGCTCATCGGGCAAGTCAGTCAAAGTCCATACTTTGTTTTCATACATGGATTCTATCTCGGATTTCATGGCTTCTAGCCATTTGTCGGAATCCGGGCCCGCCATCGCTTCTTCATAGTTCGAAGGTTCACCGTTGTCTAACAACATGATTTCCAGGACAGGGTTGCCGTACCACTCTGGTGCGGAACGTGTCCTTGTGGACCTACGAAGTTCAGCAACTTGATCTGAAGCTTCGTGATCATCATCATTAACTTCCTCCCCAGTCGGTGTAGGCACCACAGGAACATTTTCCCGCACTGCGCTACTTTCCGGTTCAGAAGGGGTGACTATCACCTCATCAAGTTCCACTTTCCTCCCACTCAATTATTTCGAGAGAAACTCCTTCCCTAGAAAGGACCCGTTCTTGGCAACGAAGATCTTGCCTTCGGATCTGAGGTAGAAGGTATACCCAATAGTTTCCTTAGGGTATCCTATGAAGACGCATTTTTCCGATTTGGGTTCGAGCTTTTCAGGTTGAAGTTTCTTGACATAAGCATCGCATCCCCAAACTTTTAGAAACGACAGCTTAGGTTTCTTCCCAAACCATAATTCATACGGTGTCGTCTCAACGGATTTAGACGGTGCCCTATTTAAAGTGAATGCAGCAGTCTCTAAAGCATAACCCCAAAATGAGAGCGGTAAATCGGTAAGAGACATCATAGATCGCACCATATCCAATAGAGTGCGATTACGACGTTCGGACACACCATTTCTCTGAGGTGTTCCAGGCGGCGTGAGTTGTGAAACTATTCCACATTTCCTTAAGTGTGTACCAAATTCGTGACTTAAATATTCTCCACCACGATCTGATCGTAATAATTTTATTTTCCTGTCACGTTGATTCTCAACCTCACTCTGAAATTCCTTGAACTTTTCAAAGGTTTCAGACTTGTGTTTCATTAGGTAGACATACCCATATCTACTTAAATCATCAGTGAGAGTGAGAACATAACAATATCCTCCGCGAGCCTCAACACTCATTGGACCGCACACATCGGTATGTATGATTTCCAATAAGTTGGTTGCTCGCTCCATTGTTCCGGAGAACGGAGTCTTGGTCATCTTACCCATGAGGCATGGTTCGCACGTGTCAAATGATTCGTAATCAAGAGACTCCAAAAGTCCATCTGCATGGAGCTTCTTCATGCGCTTGACACCAATGTGACCAAGGCGGCAGTGCCACAAGTATGTGGGACTATCGTTATCAACTTTACATCTTTTGGTATTCACACTATGAACATGTGTAGCATCACGTTCGAGATTCATCAAGAATAAACCATTGACCAGCGGGGCATGACCATAAAACATATCTCTCAAATAAATAGAACAACCATTATTCTCAGATTTAAATGAGTAGCCATCTCGAATTAAACGAGATCCAGATACAATGTTCATGCTCAAAGCTGGCACTAAATAACAATTATTGAGGTTTATAACTAATCCCGTGGGTAGATGCAGAGGTA
This sequence comes from Triticum aestivum, assembly GCF_018294505.1. Taxonomy (NCBI): domain Eukaryota; kingdom Viridiplantae; phylum Streptophyta; class Magnoliopsida; order Poales; family Poaceae; genus Triticum; species Triticum aestivum. The sequence goes on along the minus strand of NC_057814.1, from coordinate 228,135,096 downwards.
GCGTGCCGACGGCGATCACATCGACCTTGGAACCATTCCCGACGCGCATCGTCACCTCGTCTTTTGCCAGTCTCCGTTTATTCCGTAGTTCCTGATTTGAGTTTCAAATATGAGCAACCGCACCGGTATCAAATACCCAGGAGCTACTACGAGTACTGGTAAGGTACACATCAATTACTTGTATATCACATATACCTTGGGTGTTGCCGGCCTTCTTCTTGTCCGCTAAATATTTGGGGCAGTTCCGCTTCCAGTGACCACTTCCCTTGCAATAAAAGCACTCAGTCTCGGGCTTGGGTCCATTCTTTGACTTCTTCCCGGTAACTGGCTTACCGGGCGCGGCAACTCCCTTGCCGTCCTTCTTGAAGTTCTTCTTACCCTTGCCCTTCTTGAACTTAGTGGTTTTATTCACCATCAACACTTGATGTTCTTTTCTGATCTCTACCTCAGCTGATTTCAGCATTGAATATACCTCGGGAATGGTCTTTTCCATCCCCTGCATATTGTAGTTCATCACAAAGCTCTTGTAGCTAGGTGGAAGCGACTGGAGGATTCTGTCAATGACCGCGTCATCCGGGAGATTAACTCCCAGCTGAGACAAGCGTTTGTGCAACCCAGACATTCTGAGTATGTGCTCACTAACAGAACTGTTCTCCTCCATTTTACAGCTGAAGAACTTGTCGGAGACATCATATCTCTCGACCCGGGCATGAGCTTGAAAAACCAGTTTCAGCTCCTCGAACATCTCATATGCTCCATGTTTCTCAAAACGCTTTTGGAGACCCGGTTCTAAGCTGTAAAGCATGCCGCACTGAACGAGGGAGTAATCATCAGCACGCTACTGCCAAGCGTTCATAACATCTTGGTTCTCAGGGATTGGTGCTTCACCTAGCGGTGCTTCTAAGACATAATCTTTCTTGGCTGCTATGAGGATGATCCTCAGGTTCCGGACCCAGTCCGTATAGTTGCTGCCATCATCTTTCAGCTTGGTTTTCTCTAGGAACGCGTTGAAATTGAGGACAACGTGGGCCATTTGATCTACAATACATAGTGTAAAGATTTAGACTAAGTTCATGATAATTAAGTTCATATAATCAAATTATTTAATGAACTCCCACTCAGATTGACATCCCTCTAGTCATCTAAGTGAAACATGATCCGAATTTGACTAGGCCGTGTCCGATCATCACGTGAGACGGACTAGTCAAGATCGGTGAACATCTCCATGTTGATCGTATCTTCTATACGACTCATGCTCGACCTTTCGGTCCTCCGTGTTCCGAGGCCATGTCTGTACATTCTAGGCTCGTCAAGTGAACCTAAGTGTATTGCGTGTGTTCCGAGGCCATGTCTGTACATGCTAGGCTCGTCAACACCCATTGTATTCGAACGTTAGAATCTATCACACCCGATCATCACGTGGTGCTTCGAAACAACGAACCTTCGCAACGGTGCACAGTTAGGGTGAACACTTTCTTGAAATTATTATAAGGGATCATCCTACTTGCTACCGTCGTTCTAAGCAAATAAGATGCAAAAACATGATAAACATCACATGCAATCAAATAGTGACATGATATGGCCAATATCATCATGCTCCTTTGATCTCCATCTTCGGGGCACCATGATCATCTTTGTCACCGGCATGACACCATGATCTCCATCATCATGATCTCCATCATTGTGTCTTCATGAAGTCGTCACGCCAACGATTACTTCTACTTCTATGGCTAACGCGTTTAGCAATAAAGTAAAGTAATTTACATGGCGTTTATTTAATGACACGCAGGTCATACAAAATAATAAAGACAACTCCTATGGCTCCTGCCGGTTGTCATACTCATCGACATGCAAGTCGTGATTCCTATTACAAGAATATGATCAATCTCATACATCACATATATCATTCATCACATCTTCTGGCCATATCACATCACATAGCACTTGCTGCAAAAACAAGTTAGACGTCCTCTAATTGTTGTTGCAAGTTTTTACGTGGTTTGTAGGTTTTTAGCAAGAACGTTTCTTACCTACATATGACCACAACGTGATTTGCCAATTTCTATTTACCCTTCATAAGGACCCTTTTCATCGAATCCGTTCCGACTAAAGTAGGAGAGACAGACACCCGCTAGCCACCTTATGCAACTTGTGCATGTCAGTCGGTGGAACCAGTCTCACGTAAGCGTACGTGTAAGGTCGGTCCGGGCCGCTTCATCCTACAATGCCGCCGAAACAAGAAACGACTAGTAGTGGCAAGAAGAATTGGCAAACTCAACGCCCACAACTGCTTTGTGTTCTACTCGTGCATAGTAACTACGCATAGGCCTGGCTCATGATGCCACTGTTGGGAATCGTAGCATAATTTAAAATTTTCCTACGCTCACCAAGATGCATCTATGGAGTCTACTAGCAACGAGGGGAAAGGAGTGCATCTACATACCCTTGTAGATCGCGAGCGGAAGCGTTCCAATGAACATGGATGACGGAGTCGTACTCGCCGTGATCCAAATCACCGATGACCGAGTGCCGAACGGACGGCACCTCCGCGTTCAACACACGTACGGTGCAGCGACGTCTCCCCCTTCTTGATCCAGCAAGGGGGAAGGAGAGGTTGATGGAGATCCAGCAGCACGACGGCGTGGTGGTGGATGTAGCGGGTCTCCGCAGGGCTACGCCGAGCTTCTACGAGAGAGAGAGAGAGGTGTTGCAGGGGAGGAGGGAGGCGCCCAAGGCTGTTGTGTGCTGCCCTCCCTCCCCCCCTTTATATAGGCCCCTGGGGGGGTGCGCCAGCCCCAAGAGATGGGATCTCAAGGGGGGCGGCGGCCACAAGGGGGGGAAGGGGTTGCCTTGCCCCCCAAGGCAAGGGGGAACTCCCCCCCTAGGTTTCCCAACCCTAGGCGTAGGGGGGAGGCCCAAGGGGGGGCGCCCCAGCCCACTAGGGGCTGGTTCCCTTCCACTTTCAGCCCACGGGGCCCTTCGGGACAGGTGGCCCCACCCGGTGGACCCCCGGGACCCTTCCGGTGGTCCCGGTACAATACCGGTAACCCCCGAAACTTTCCCGGTGGCCGAAACTGGACTTCCTATATATAATTCTTCACCTCCAGACCATTCCGGAACCTCTCGTGACGTCCGGGATCTCATCCGGGACTCCTAACAACTTTCGGGTTTCCGCATACATATATCTCTACAACCCTAGCGTCACCGAACCTTAAGTGTGTAGACCCTACGGGTTCGGGAGACATGCAGACATGACCGAGACGCCTCTCCGGTCAATAACCAACAGCGGGATCTGGATACCCATGTTGGCTCCCACATGTTCCACGATGATCTCATCGGATGAACCACGGTGTCGAGGATTCAATCAATCCGTATGCAATTCCCTTTGTCAATCGGTATGTTACTTGCCCGAGATTCGATCATCGGTATCCCAATACCTTGTTCAATCTCGTTACCGGCAAGTCTCTTTACTCGTACCGCAATGCATGATCCCGTGACTAACGCCTTAGTCACATTGAGCTCATTATGATGATGCATTACCGAGTGGGCCCAGAGATACCTCTCCGTCACACGGAGCGACAAATCCCAGTCTCGATCCGTGCCAACCCAACAGACACTTTTGGAGATACCCGTAATGCACCTTTATAGTCACCCAGTTACGTTGTGACGTTTGGCACACCCAAAGCACTCCTACGGTATCCGGGAGTTGCACGATCTCATGGTCTAAGGAAAAGATACTTGACATTGGAAAAGCTCTAGCAAACGAAACTACACGATCTTTTATGCTATGCTTAGGATTGGGTCTTGTCCATCACATCATTCTCCTAATGATGTGATCCCGTTATCAATGACATCCAATGTCCATAGTCAGGAAACCGTGACTATCTGTTGATCAACGAGCTAGTCAACTAGAGGCTTACTAGGGACAGGTTGTGGTCTATGTATTCACACATGTATCACGATTTCCGGACAATACAATTATAGCATTAATAATAGACAATTACCATGAACAAAGAAATATAATAATAACCATTTATTATTGCCTCTAGGGCATATTTCCAACATTGCTTCTACTTTGTTGCACTGCCATTAGCTTAGTTTACACATCGTGTATGTGAATACGCCCTGTCTATCCATTATCAGTACATATTGCATCTATCATCATACCATATTTATCCATTGAAATGTTGTTCTTGTGTATCAGACGTTCAAAAGGAAGAGGGTGATTGCTAATAGCGGAGGAGCATGAGCAAAGTATTTGGAAAAGGTAGTGACACCTGATAAATCAAATAGCCCATTAGGTGTAGTTGCAATATCACCTGACCCACAAAACACCCCAACTCTAGCAGACTCTAGCCCTACTACACTGGTCATTTCTGATGCCCCAACTCAGTAGACCCCAACTGCAGCAAACAGTATGATGATGCAAGTTGACATAGCACCAGCTCTACGATGCAAAACCCCCATTCCAGCAAAGAGTACACCAAATCCAGTTGCCAAATCCATTTTCGAACCAGAGAGAGCCCCAATTGCAGCAAATAGAACCCCTGTTCCATTTCTTCCCAGTTTAGAAGACGAAGCTTATATTGTTGTCAGGAACTTTGTGCGCATTTTTCCTTCATGGAAAGATTATACCGCAGACACGGAACAATTTCCAGTCTTCCTCCGCAACTTACGCGTAAGTAATGTATACTAATGTTATTCATGGTAATTACTTCATATGTTTCTGCTAACATAAGACACAAGATTTCATTCTTTTAAATAGGCGAGGACCAAATTGGATTGTCAAGACGAGCAAGTGTTGGTTGCGCTTTTCAAGCACTTGTTGATGAAGTATCGTTCCTACCTGAGGCAAGTGCACTTTGATGGCAAGCCTCTAAACGAAATTTCTGTAAAGTCTCCAATGCTACATTTATCAGACAG